>NW_015505566.1:864351-900866 GCF_001515645.1 Sinocyclocheilus grahami | reverse complement strand
TAGAAAAGCCAAAGCTGACCATTTTCTTTCTCAAACTACTCATAACCTAAATAACCCATCAAAATTTTGGAAAACTATCAAATCGTTATCAGAAAACAGTAAAGGCCAGGAATTTCCTTCAAGCAATATGATAGACTCTCAAAAACTCACGGACAAGACCAAAATACTTGACTGTTTCAATGAACATTTCATAGCCTCAGGATTTTTATTTGAGTCACTTAATACTCAATATGGGTGTTCCTCTACAGTGGAGATTGTTGGTTTGGATCCTTCTAGTCAGTTTTTTAGTTTTAGTCCTATTATAGCTTCAGACATAAATAAAGCCCTCAAGCATTTGGACATGACAAAATCTGCAGGCCCTGATAAATTGGATCCTTATTTTTTAAAGCTAGCAGCAAATTTTATTGCAGTGCCTTTAACTAATATTTTTAATCTGTGCTTGAACACAAATGTCATTCCTTCCATCTGGAAATCAGCCTTTGTGGTTCCCCTGTTAAAAGGTGGCGACCCTTCTATCTTAAATAACTACAGACCGATCTCAAAATTGTCTGTTTTGGTCAAGGTTTTAGAGTCCCTTGTCAGTGATCAATTAAAATATTAATTGACGCTCCAACAGAATCTTTATGATTTAAAACTAGTTTTAAATGCTAAAAAAACAAAAGTCATGCTTTTTTCAAATTTGAAATCCAAATCAAATCTGCCTTCAATCCTCACTTCCCAGGGAACGAAGATTGAATGTGTCTCTAAATACATATATCTTGGTATTTTAATAGATGAATCTCTTTCTTTTACCTTTCATATTCATCAGCTAGCAAAAAGATTAAAACTTAAATTAGGATTTTAAATTATTTTAGAATCAAATCCTGCCTTTCGTTCGAATCTAGAAAGAGGCTGGTTGCTGACACTTTTATGTCTATACTTGACTATGGTGGTGTTTTATACATGCATGCTTCGTCTCAAAGTTTACATGCACTGGACACTGTATACCATGGAGCTCTGAGGTTCATCTCTGGTTTTAAAGTTCTCACTCACCATTGTGAACTGTATGAACGTGTTGGATGGCCTTCTCTATCAATGCGGAGACTTCGAGGGAGTGGCGTATCAGTACACGGTCCTGCCTCCCTGGCTCCCCGCAATTTTACAAAGTGCATGGACGTGGCCCTCTCCCCTCTGAGGCAGATGGGAGTCCGCATTCTGAATTACCTCGATGATTGGCATAACTTAGCCCAGTCAGAGGCCGAGCTAATATCCCACAGATCCCTCCTCCACTTAAAGTGCCTGGGACTCAGGGTCAATTTTGCCAAGAGCTCTCTGTCTCCCAGCCAACGAACTTCGTTCCTGGAAGCAGTTTTCGACTCAGTCCACATGAGGGTGGTAGTCGCACCAGAATGTGCACTGGCCATACAACAGCTCGCAGCGTCTTTCAAAATTGGAGCCTCTAGCCCTCTCAAGTCATTTCAAAAGATGCTGGGCCTCATGGCCTCTGCATCGCAGGTACCACAGCTGGGCCTGCTCCACATGAGACCCCATCAGTACTGGCGGAAACCTCAAATTCTGCCCCATGCGTGGCATCACGGACGCATTCCTGTCAGGGTGAGCCAGGCCTGTGTAACAGCTCTGGCCCCTTGGAATGACCCACAATGGTTCAAGCAGGGCGTGACTATGGGCTTGATTCACAGAAGTCTCGACAGATGCATCCAACACGGGTTGGGGAGCTCTGTGCAAAGGCAGACCGACCTTCAGCTCCTGGTCAGATGCAGAAGTCCGGCTACACATCAACTGCCTCGAGATGATGGCAGTATGCCGAGCCCTTCAGACCTTCTTACCAGACCTGAAGGGACACCACGTGCTAGTCTGCTCAGACAGCATGACAGTGGTGTCCTATATAAATCGCCAGGGCGGGCTCACCTCGATATGCCTTTTCGAGATGACAAAATGCCTCTTGGAGTGGGCACATCTCAACCTGCGTTCATTGAGGGCAGCACATGTGCCTGGCATATTGAACCGAGGAGCAGACATGCTATCTTGGAGCAACGTCCCCTAAGAGGAGTGGATGATCCACCCACAAACAGTTCAGAGAATCTGGGAGATCTTTGGCAGGGCAGAGGTCGACCTCTTTGCCTCAAAAGACAATTCTCATTGCCCAACTTATTTTTCAAAGAGCAAGGACGCGTTGGCCCACCATTGGCCCAACCTCCTCCTGTATGCTTTTCCCCCGATCGTTCTGATCCCACAGGTAATCAGACGAGTCAGGGAACCCAGACACAGAGTCCTTCTGGTGGAACCAGCATTGGGTTTCAGAGCTGTCTCAGCTGCCGACAGCAGCCCCATGGCCCATTTCCCAGAGGCAGAACCTTCTCTTTCAAGCAAACAGGACGATTTGGCACCCCCAGCCCGAGCTGTGGGCTCTGCACCTCTGGGCTCTCGATGGGAATCAGTAGATCTCCCTGAGAGCATCCTGAATACTCTCTCACAGGCTAGAGCCCCGTCTAAGTGGTCAGTCTTTTCCGCCTGGTGCACAACCCGTGGTGAAGTCCCAGTTTTATGTGACATATCGGTGGTATTGTCCTACCTTCAAGAGCTGTTGGACAAGGGCCGCTCCCCTTCCACGCTCAAGGTCTATGTTGCAGCTATAGCAGCTTCCCATGCTTCTATAGCTGGGCAGTCTGTGGGCCGGAACAACTTAGTTGTCCATTTCCTGAGAGGATCCAGGAGTCTCAATCCGCCCCGGTCCCTGCCTGGGAACTGCTCACAGTCCTGAGAGCCCTCAACGGCTCCCCCTTTGAGCCACTGCAAACTTGAAAACCATGTCATTGAAAACCGCTCTGCTACTGGCTTTAGCATCGGTTTAACGAGTAGGTGACTTGCAGGCTCTCACAATAAGTCCTGCCTGTCTTGAGTTTGGGCCTAACCAAGACATGGATACGTTCCTAAGGTTCTCTACACTCCATTTAGAGCCCAGGTTAATACTCTCTCTGCGCTTCCTCCTTCTGTGGAGGACCAGGAGTTTAAATTTCTCTGCCCGGTTAGGGCGCTGAAAATTTACATCAAGCGTTCCGCCCCATTTAATCGGTCGGAAAAATTGCAATTTTTTCAAAAAAAAGCATTTTTGTATGCTTTGGTGGCCACACCAAAGGGTCCCTGGTCACAAAGCAAAGGATTTCTCAATGGTTAGTTGATGCTATCACGCTAGCATACTCCTCCCTGGGTCTCCAGAGCCCATAGGAGTCAGAGCCCATTCCACTCGGGGTGTAGCCTCGTCCTGGGCATGGTCTAGGGGTGTGTCCATAGGAAGTTCCAGCCTTGCAGGCTCGGATTCTATCTGCTTAAATGGATACGCGCCTGCTTAAGGCAGTCTATTTCTTCAGGCATTGCCTGTTTTTTCAGGTATGCTCTTGGCCCTTTTAGTAGTGCTGAGGCTGTACAAAACCGTTGGAACGATTATCCAAGGCTGGACTGACCTCAGTGAGTTTAGCCTCTTGCCTCCCGCAGGGCTCACCCTGTGTATAATTGGTCCCTCTGACCGTTTATGTTCATGTTAGTCGTTCCACTTTCATGACACGGCGGGATTGTATTGGTTCCACATAAGCGTCTAGCGACGCAGTACGAGTGAAGTATCAAAAGGGAACGTACTCGGTTACTTACATAACCTCGGTTACGGGAATGAGTACTGCATTCCTTGCCATGCCATGATGCTGCACGACTGAGTGTCGTCGCTTCAGTCGAATTTACCTGAGATCCTATGGCGAAATGCCCGCTTATATAGCCAGATGGCCTCGCCCATTCTGGCGGGCTTTGGCTGGCTTCGTCGCCATAAGCTTGTGCAGCTCCGCTGCCGAGCCATCGGTTCGTTTTTTATTTAATGCACGAACTAATGGCCGTGCAGTTACACTGCGTGATTGTAAAGGCTTCAGTCCTCTGAGAAAAAGGAGTTTTCCCCATAAGCGTCTAGCGACGCAGTACTCGTTCCCGTATCTCAGGGAACTGAGGTTACGTAAGTAACCGAGTATGTTATTTACACTGTTAAAGAGTTGGTTTCTCATGCTAAACATGGCCAAAGTTTCACAAAACGTTTGCCAAAGACGTTTCACAAATTTCTGTGCCAAAGACACTCCTTCAGGCTTTGTATAAATTTTGGAAAGTTTTTTTTCTTTTCTCGAATATGGCCCTCGTCATGAAGGGCGGAATTCCTTATATTGGCACTTCTCCCGGAAGAGCGCTCGCACACATCAACCAGAACGAGAGCAAGAGCAGCCCATCACCATGTTAATTCGTTAGCCATAGTTAATTTAAGTCAAAGTTATTGTCTGTTTTTTGTTTTTTTGTCGATGTCACAGCTTGCAGATGATCGCTATGCAAAAGCTGCGCATGCTCGTGATTCTTTGGCTCCGCCCCCGGCACGACTCTAGGAGCTTGACTGTTTTCGTAGAGAAGTGGCACATCTGTTTCTGTCTTTTATATATCTGATAAAACTAAAGACACTTCTGACATATGAAGGATGCAATACTACTCTATAGGTACTTAAGATTAACATGAGATTGGCAGAAACTGTGTGTGTGTGTTATGTCCCCTTTAATATAATAAAACATGCTGTATACAGAGTGCTTTAATTATTGCTGATTACTGAATTAGTTTTAATTGCAGCAGAGAGGACTGAGACAGAAAATGTTGGATTTGAATTGAAAGAGAAAATGAAGGTTTTCCACAGAGCACAGACAATAGGTAAGAGATTTTTTTTTTATTTTTTTTATCAAAGTGATAAAATGTGTTGCAATAAGAGTGCATCTTCTGGAAAGTTTGCAACTTTAGTTGCAAAATACAAATAAAAATTCTGCTGCAAGTTAAAGGAAGTTTAACTGTGAGTTTGCTGAACAAATTAAGAGTTGTTGTGATTTTCAGTCTGAGGTTCATATCAGTTTCATTCCCAACTCACAATACACACTTCTAGTTTCTTTCTTTTTCTTTAAGTACTAGCATATTACACATTGGTAATATGTAATATATGTATGTAATATAGGGTTTACTCATTTTAATATATGTATGTAATATAGGGTGTATGTAATATACGTATGCAATATAGTGTGTATTAATTTTTGCAACCCTTTATTTATGCAACACTTAATGTATTTATTTTAAAGTCACATTTTTCTGTTTTTATGAAGTTTATGTTTAATATGTTTTATAATGTTTAATAAGTCATCATGGAATTAATATAAAGTCACTATGCTGTGCTACTAGAACTTGCACAATTGGTGGCTGACTAAATACTTTTTTTCCCCACTGTATATAACTGCATATAATTTTATAATATAATTATTAATATAATTGAAGCACGGGAGAGAGCGATCCGGAAATCAAGGCTTGTAAGGAGACTGAAAGAGTTGGAGGTCGCCAGAGAACAGTTATGTAAAGTACTGGACACTGATTTACTCTGGAAAATAAATGAACACACCATGAAATATGATGTAAAAATTCAATGCTTTAAAATGTTTATTGAATTTATTGCAGGATAGAGAGCTGAGTCGGGAACTGAATTTGTCAGAGGTACAATACTGGAGACTCATTTTGAACATTCTTCAAATAAATTGACACACCATGAAAAATAACATAAAATACAGTGCTTTAATAATTGTTGTTAAATTGATATATTCAGTTGATTTACACAGAATATGTATGTTGGTTTCCACAGTGAGATGCACTAAAATCACCCCAGGAAATGACAGCAGGAAAGAGTGTTGGGCTGAAAGGAAAACAAATGCAGGCGCCATATGCATTTTTACACTGGTGAACCTATTGTCTGATTAGCACCCAATTTTACTTTTAAAAAAAGTGCAAAATGCATGTGATTTGAAAGCCAGATCAGCTCACATTTGCTAAAACTTTTTGGTAACACTTTATAATAACAAAGGAAAACAAATGCAGGCGCCATATGCATTTTTACACTGGTGAACCTATTGTCTGATTAGCACCCAATTTTACTTTTAAAAAAAGTGCAAAATGCATGTGATTTGAAAGCCAGATCAGCTCACATTTACTAAAACTTTTTGGTAACACTTTATAATAACTTTCATTTATAAATCATGACCAAACATTATATAATGCTTAACAGATCATTAGTTAATATATATTCACATAGCTAGAAATATGAGATAATGTTCTTGTTAATGTTTTCTAATGAACTTACTAAACATCACCTAATTTAATACATGATTATTTCATGTAAACGCAAATGCTTACAAATGTCAGTAAACTTTCAGTTCATATGATCTTCATTTGTTGGTCTTTGTTTGTTGTATAGACCTCTATTTACACATCTTAACAAATAATCTATTAATTATTAGTAAACTAGTACTAGTATTAGTAAACATGTAATCATGTTTTTGCAGTACCCAGTCTAAAGTGGAAACTATTCATCATTTGCAAATGTTTATAAATGTTTACTAATCATTAATACCTTTATGAGCAGTCATCTCAATGGCAAAAAGTGTCCCGAAAGACCTGCATTTACCCTAATCACACATCTTTACTAATAATTTATTAATCATTTGTTCGTGTTTTCGCAGTAGCCAATCTAAAGTTGAAACTATTCATAATTTGCAAATGTTTATAAACGATTACTAATCATTTAGTATCTTTATGGGCATTGGACTTTTAATGTAACAAGGTTTGTGTAAAGGGTGGGTGGTTATGTTTAGCTAAATGCTTCCTGAAGACATAACAGATTGTAATTTTGGTGCAAATAAAATGTTTTTGTTGCCTGAAAACTCACATTAGTATACTACTCTTCAGTATATCATTTAACAGGATATTCCTTGAATCATAAACAAATGGGAAAATACTAAGAAAATACTTTATCAAACAATATAATATAAACAGATTGAACTGTGTTCCCTTATAATAATCAAACTGACCTCTGTACACTGTTGACCCTTTAACCAACCTTTAAACCTACCCATGCCACCAAACCTGTTCCTAACCTCACCGGATCAATAGCAGCAGAAGTGTTGTGCATTAACACAAGCTTTTAATCATTTTATAACATCTGTTCAAATCATTCGATTTTCAATAAGTGCTTGATCATATAGAATTGAAAGTATAATGACATTTGTAAGCATTGTAACTTACATGAAATAATGATTTGTTTGAACAGAATCTAAGGTTTAATAAGTTTATAAGCAAACATGAACAAGCACATTGTCTCACGTTTGAATATATATTAACTAATGATCCATTAAGCAATATATAATGTTTGTTAATGATTTATTAATGAAAGTTATAATAAAGTGTTACCAACGTTCTTTTTTAAAGTCCAAGTCTTAATTCAGTTGTCACGAATGAGTGCTATACTAACTGCATGAAGACAAGGAATCCACAGAATACAGGTTTGAATAAGAGGGGTAACATCCACAAAGTACATACGACACCAGACCAAGAACAGAACGAAACGGAGAATAAATACCAATGAGATAATTAACAGGACAGGTGAATGGAAACAATAATCAGATACTGTGAGAAAATGAGTCAAGTGACAAGCACAGGGAGAACAGAACCAAAACACATTGAACAAAACATACCCCTGTCATGACATCAGTGTGTACACAGCCATTTCTGGTAAATATGAAAATAGCTTGTTGTATTTTATATTGCTTTATAGTAAAACTGGCCACGCCTACTACTTTTATTTTGACTTGGTGTGGGCATGCTGAATTTAACATCCATGTTTTGATCATTATTAATAATGGGATAATGTGAACAGGCGAAGATTATTTTGGGAAAAATATCCAGTGCTGCATATTTATTAGAGGGAAATGAAATCATAGATATACATTTTGTGTTTGGACTGAGACAAGCTTGCCAGTGGCATAAGGACTTGAGTCTCTGATATCCATTACAGGAGTAATGCCAAACGTGATTTATAAGCTCAATAAACTTAAATGATGAATACTTGTTTCAAATGAATAATGAATGATTTGCTTTAGTAGCATGATAGCAACATGCTGTCATATATAATTATATATTTTATTTATTTATTTCCATATTCTTTAAAATAGAGATAAGTCTCTTTTCAGCTTGAAATGTTTATGTATATGTGTGCTTGTTTATATGATTTATCAGAACACAAATTTGTATAATGACATGGGTATTACACTGATATTACAATGTAAATTCATAATTCATATGTAAGTTCATAATTCAGATCACTTTAAACAATATTTAATTAAAAATGCAAACATATGCAGAATTTTTTTGTGTGATGTAGGTGTACAGTGTGTACAGTAAAAAAAAAAAATCATTATGTCTATGGAGTGTTCCTGCAAACCAGATGTATAGTAATACTCCAAATGAATATTGACCTGTGAGAAATTTGTCCATAATCATAACAACTTTTAAAATTATAAATTATATTTCTGAAAATATAAAAAATGTAGAAAGTTTACTGTGATGGTAGGTTTAGGGTATGATACTGTATCAAATTAATTAATATAATGTAAATATAAATATGATGTAGAAACTTTAATTTTCTGTGAAACTGCTTTGCAACTATTTGTTTGTGAAAAGCTATACAAATAAACATGAATTGAATTGTCTATGTAAAGTCTCCATAAACATGACAATGACATGTCCGGACATGTCGGGGGCCCCAATAGTCCTTATCCTTGGGCCTGTTAAAAAAAAAAAAATTCCCCGATCCTGGTCAAATGTTCAACGTTTTTATATTTTTAGCGATGAGTGAAACTAGTGTAAATGAGAAAATTACTTATAAATCACACCAATTATTTATTTATTTTGTAAGATGTAAAGTTTTCTGCGATGGGTTAGTGTTAGGTTGTAAAATGTATAATTATCTGTAGATAAAAAACAATAGAAGTCTGTGTAATGTTCCCATTTAGATAGCTAAGCAAATGTGTGTGTGTGTGTGTGAGAGAGTTTTTGTGACAAATGAGGACATAAATTTGTATAATGACAAAGGTATGACAGGTATTACAAGGAGAAGGTGACTTATGAGGACATTACCCCATGTCCCCACTTTTCAAAACGCTTATAAATCACACAGAATGGAGTGTATTGATAATCTGAAATAGCACAAAGTTTCCTGTGAGGGGTAGGTTTAGGGGTAGGGTTGATGTAGGGCAATAGAATATACGGTCTGTACAGTATAAAAACCATTACGCCTATGGGATGTCCCCACTTTCACAAAAACAAACCTGTGTGTGTGTGTGTGTGTGAGAGAGAGAGAGAGAGAGAGAGAGAGAGAGAGAGAGAGGAGAGGAGGAGCTTTTCCAACTTAAACTAACATCTCATTTGAGGTACGGTTGACATAGTGTAAAGATCTACCTCTTAGCACTAATGTAAGACCATTTTTAATTAAGCAAATTTTTTTATTGATTTAATTCATTATTAGCAGGGTTATTTTCAATTAATTATTAGGTGTGTTATTTAAATTATTTTTATAATGCTGAGAATATTTTTAAACAGTCAACATATCAGATGTACGCGCACACACATATTGTGATATGTTCTCACGATCTGTTAGAATTGCCTACTTATTCTGTTATTGACCTCAAAACCAATATCTTTCTCACATCGCCCATACAGTGAGAGAGAGAGTGTCCAAAAATGAAACCGGACACCTGAGCCTGCGGACAATGATCATCCTTGCATGAGGAAAACTTTTTTCTCTCAGAAAAATGTAAGAGGATTTTTTTTTTTTTTTTATCAATTTATTTTATTTATTGATTTATTTTAAATTTCATTATTAGTCATATCACATACTTAAAATTCTTTTTTTTTATACTGTCATCAGATTATAAGTGTGGTCACACATATTGTGATCTGTTCTCATGATCTGTTAGAATTGTCTACTTATTATTGACCTTAAAACCAATATCGTTCTCACATCGCCCATACAGAGAGAGCATAACAGACAGCAAGAGCATGCGGACCCCAGATGTGGGAACGGACCATACAAATCTACAAAAACATTCCTCAGGACTTCATTTATCTCCTGTCATCGGACACGTACAAACATCTGTACAAACATCATATGTTCTCCCCGGAACTCAAAGGTTGACGTCGGAATTTCACGCATGCCGATTTTCGCATATGGATGCCATTGACGGGTCACGGGGTCAACACAACGTGGGTGGTCGCGATGTGGGTGGGCTACGTGGGGGAGGGGAAAGGTCAAAACGTCAAAGTAATTAAGCATTTTGACATTTGTTCCCAGGTACTCACTACTCACAGTTTTCTGATGAAATCCAATAATCTGTTCTGGATTATTAATGAGTAAAACTGCTTTAAACCAAGAAAATCACGTGAAGCGTGATCCTGCTTTGTTATGATGATTTTAATGGGATATAGTTCACCCAAAAAGGAAAATTCTGTAATAATTTACTAAACCTTGTGCTGTTACAAAGCTGCATGACTTTCTTTCTTCTGCAGAACACACAAAGAAGATGTTTTGTCCAGTGAAAAAAACATACATGTTTTTCCTCAAAATGTCTTATTTTGTGTTCAGAGGAAAAACTCATGCAGGTTTAGGATGGCATTAAAGTGAGTAAATGACAACATGATTTTCATTTTCATAATCCCTCCAACTATTCATAATTCAGAATCAGTTAAAAAAACTTAAATCTTATGTTTAAAAGTCTTTTAAAAAGCCATAACTCCCATAAAACCCATAAATGCTTTATGAGATTCCTGAAATTTCAATCCATGACACCAAAGGATCTTGCAGAAAAATTTACAAACTCAGGTCAATCAATAGAAGTATTTGATATTGACTTTAACAGGGCCTTATATGTACACTTAGCATTTTACAATTTCCATGACAGAGTCTCTAGTCACTCAAATTGTATTATTATGCCACTCATTTATATAGGGCCATTAAAGTGACTAGTGCACAGCCTTGAAACTGTTTCAGAAAGTCAAATCTCTCCATCGCAACCACAGAGCACAGTGGTGTCTCAGAGATATGAAGTTGTGAAAGGTGTGAATGCTGGCACAAAAGTCAGCCAGCAATCACTTTCAGTTTTAGTCTGCACACCTCTCGACCTTAACAACACCGACAATGAGCAAAGAGTGGATAGCGTGCTTGAAAAATCAGCTGAAGAAGAGTCCTTTTTATTCAAATGCAATTATTGGCTTTTTAATGGTGGGACTTGAGAAACTCGTGGAGATGGACTTTGCATGTCCTTGTAAACCAGCGATGAACCTGCTGTTTTCTGCAGCATATTTTGTGGTTCCTGCTCTGTTCTCCAGCGCACTCATGTTTTATATTCAAAGCCCACAATGCAAAACAAAGTGTCTGCTCTCCACGGTAACCTGCATCATTCCAGCGGTTGTTTGGATCATGCTGCTGCTCTTTGATGGACAATACTTTGCCTGTGCGAAAACCTCCTGGGAAGGACTGACGGTTCACACGGATATATCTGCTTCAACAACATGGTGTCAGCCTTTGATCAATTCTAACAACATCACTGAAAAGCAAATGGCATTTTTTGGCTTTCGAAATACTTCTCAGGTGAGTGAATCAATGGGACAATTTAATTATGTTTGATGTGGATGAAGATGAGATTCATCAAATTAAATGTACCAAAGATTTAGTCATATGCTTTAAATGATATAACACTTTTTCGCTTCAGATAGTGGCACTGGCCATGCTGGCTCTGAGCTCTCTGCCCCTATTTATAATTGGATGTATGAGGTGTCGCCATCAAACAGCAGGAACCAAAGAACCTGAAGCTGAACAAGTGGAAATGGTGGATCCTGGTCAAAGTTCAACTCCCCCTCGTGAAAGATCTTCATTAATGGAGGATGAACGAGGTGCATCTTCTGAACAGCTGTAAATACAGAAGCTTTAAACAGAGGTTTTGCAAAGCACCATTAATTGTCACAAACCTCATGTTTAAAATGGTACAAAAAAGGGGAAACAACAACATTTGTAGCACATTCTCATCTAGCTGTACCACAAAGTGCATTTGTTTCTCAGACGTCTTGGCGTCATTGACAGCAAGAAACCACATCCTGTAATTCAGTGCACTGTGTTAAGTAACATGGTGCTCACGTTTGCTGACTGTTCGTTTTTTTTACGCTTTTGGCTTGGTATACTTACTTTGAAGTTTGTAAAATAAAAAATACACTTTGCAACTGATTACTGTCACTTCTTGCTATACTTTAAGGTATGTGAAGTTATCGGGTGAAAATGAAGCATTAAGTGTACGTTGATCTACTGATTTTAGCTGCAGACAGACATAAATGTGTCCTCAAGACAGGATGCTGATCTTCAGGCAAGTAACAGAAAAAATATGTTTCATAACCACTTAGCCAGCAACCCCACAATTGCTAAAGGCTACGTTCACAGTGCGAGCCTTAGTGCTCAATTCCGATTTCAGAATTGCTAGTTGGTACAGTTTAGGAAAAGTTTAAGAGAAGCTCAAATAGACTAAAAAGTGACTACCTTTTTTTTGTATGAAATACTTTCAATAAAAGAAATATTACGACTAGGATTTGAGAGGTTTGACCAATTATTTGAAATAAAGAAAAATGTTCTGGTTTAAACTCGAGGATGATTCTGACAAAACTGCATTTTCTAAATGCTTTTTAAAGCGAAATATATGTGTCTTCAGTAGATCTCCAATGAGACTCCAAAAGGACACCTGATATCCAAATAAAACTTAATTCTAAATGTAAGTACACAGTGTTCTCTATCGCCACCATGCGGCAGACGATATCAAGACATATTTACAGAACGACATGATAACAGTACTGCACTAATGAACGGGATCACATATATTTATTTTAATCTGAACTGGCCACGCCCCATAGGATGATGAATTGCAATGCTCGAGGTATTTGATATGTAGGGGAAAAAAATTCCAATGGTTATAGTTCAAATTTCTTTTTCAGTAGTTCAATTCGGTCAATTAACAGTAAAGATTTGATATTTGCATGCAGTACCACAGATAGCCTAACTATTTTAACCTATAAAGTAAACACACTAATAACAAACTAATATCATAATAAAGGTGTATCAGAAAAAATAGTTCATTATATATTATATACAATTTTTGCATTGACTTGGTACCTATTTAAGTGTATAGGTTTATTTTGACTAGAGCCCGACCGATATATCGTTTAGCCGATATTATCAGCCAATATGAGCCTGTCGCCGATATATCGGTATCGTCGAATATGCCGCCGATATGAATTTTTTTTTTACAGAACATATAACGCAGATTAAATGCTTCTGAATGGTGTAATTAATTACTTTGTCCAGCAGAGCACTTCATTGTTTGCTACTGGCCACCCAGGTCACTGTAGTGTAGAGATGCGCGGATGAGCTCAAACTTCACCCGAGTCTGCTGCTTCAAATTATCCGACCGCCACACACCTGCACCTATATTAGATCATCACATTACAATGATTCTAATTCTTAGTTTTGCATGATGATATGATGAATGGATGGCTCAGCCGATTTAGTGACGTTAGAGACTAGAGCTGATCTGTGCATCACGGCACGCATCTGCGGAGCATTAAAAGCATGTGTTATGGCCACCGGAGCTGATTGCAGCCATTCAGTCAATGCTGGTGTTTGTACCGGCCGCGCTGCGGCCCAGAACTCATGCTTATCACATCGGTCACATCACATCGCACGGCGAGTAGAATAGAACCCATTATAATCAGTGATGTTGTCTACACTAGTCAATTGTTATGCCACTAATAACAAAGTGAACAACAAAATACTTTTTTCAAATATTGAGTCTAGGATTCAGCATTTTATTTCCATATATCCTTCAGCCCAAGTTATTTGGGGAGGAGATTTCAATACTGTGTTTAATGAAACCATTTATAGATGGCCTCCTAAAACTAGAGCAGACCCTTCTAGTGAACTGGATAATGTATGTTTAAGATTGGGTCTTATTGATGTGTGGCGATGTAAGAATCCAGACAGGGAAGAATATACATAAGGACTCATCTCTGTATCAGTGTCTAATGATTTAACTAATAATGTGACCTCTGTATTGATAGAACCTTGCATAATGACAGATCATAAAGGAATATTTATAAAAATAAATAGGGTACAAGAAAAATCTGTCAAAAAACATAGCAGCTATTGGAAATGAAATAACAAATTGCTTGAAAATGAATGTTTAAAGGAAAAAAATCAAAGGTATTATTGAAAAATATAGAACAATTGCAGATTTAGAAAAATCATATGGAAAGTATTGGGAATTAATGAAGTTTGATATTAGAACGGCATTTATTAATCAAGGAAAATTGGAAACAAAAAATAAAAATATTAAGGAAAACTCAATTATTGAGGATAGATTTATTGCAAATTGAATTAGATAAGATCTATGAGGATAATGCAAGAGGAGCTTTTATTAGAACTAGACTTAAATGGATAGAGTCTGCCAGCGCACTGCGGGAGGAAAATACTGCTTAGCACAGCTTTACTAGGAAAGTGAGCAGGTAACATTAAAATAATTCACACAAGACGATGAAGAAAAGTGTTTAGATGTGTTTTAACATACCTCTGTGACTCTCATCTTCCCGCTGGTCTGCCTCTGAGGAAAAGACCGGCTAATACAGCTCCACTCGGGAAACTGAGATATTCTTACAGAAACTTAAACCTGGCTTTATATCACGCTAATAACATCAGCATACAACGCATCAAGTGATAAAAGAGTCAAAAATGAAAATTAACCTACCATACTCTAGTGGTTTTTCATCTTCACGAGTCTTTCACACAGCCGGTGCCGAGGAGGTGTGTGCTTGTTTTTCGCAGTCATTAGGACTGCTATTTTTAGATTGACTAAATGTAGTAGGCAAATAGTTTTTCAAAATGCACTGAAAATCTAAACCTGAGAAACAGTAATACAAGTTTTACTAAGTTTTAATGAAATGATTTACAGTGATGCTGTTTGCTAGCTAGTACGCTGACCGTCCAATCAAAGGACGAGGAAATGCTGACGTTATCGTTAGCCAGCTAGATGGCCCTGGTGCTGCCAACTCGAAATCTGATTGGTTAAAGCAACGGTTTCATTGCCATTGATTTAAGCTAACAGACGCCTGCACTGTTGATTCTGAAGGCCTTAAGGCAGATTTCTTTGACCCTGGCAACACGATTGCTGAAATATGATTGGATAAAAGCTCTAATATTAACATACTCTGCTGGAAGCAGTGCAACCAAGAGAAAAGCTATGAAGAGAATAGTTTATATAATAATAATTTAATACACATTCATGGAAAAATATATTAAAATTAAATCAGTGGTTCTGATAGTGTTTAGGCCAGCAGAGAAGGCTTTGCTGGCCCTGACGGCCCACCACTGGTATTCTCCCATATCAGCTACTTCCAACATTGATACTTTTTTTAAATAGCTTGGTGAGTGATACCAAAAAAATAGACCAGAACTTTCAAAATATTTGTGATAAAGAAATAGACATTGAAGAGTTGAGAGAATGCATTAACTTATTAAAGAATAACAAATCTCCAGGCAACGACGGGCTAACTGGAGAATTTTATAAGACTTTTTCTAAAGAACTTTCACCTCTCTTATTGTTAGTATTTGTAGAAGCTATACAAAATGGTGAATTGCCTGTTTCATTAAAACAAGGAATTGTAACACTGATTCCCAAACCTAATAAAGACAAGTTATTCATTGAAAATTGGAGGCCTATTAGTTTATTAAATAATGACAGTAAATGGTTTGCAACGATTTTTGCTAGAAGACTGAAGCAAGGTTTAGAAAAAATTATTGATATAGAACAGTTTGGGTTTATGCAAGGCCGTCATATCGGGAATAATATTAGACTAGTCTTAGATATGATTGATTATAATCACTTTATTGAGGATGATAGTTTTATTTTATTTATTGATTTCTATAAAGCATTTGATACGGTGATTCATAATTTTATTTTCAAAGTTATTAAATTGTTTGGTTTTGGAGATATGTTTTTGAAAGCAGTTCAAACATTGTATCGTGGGTGTAATAGTTCTGTCAAACTTGCTCATGGAACCTCGCAAAGATTTGATATTCATTGTGGCATTAGGCAAGGATGGCCCCTCTCTCCTTTTTTATTTTTGTTAGTCACTCAGGTTTTAGCATCGCATATAAAAAATAAATCAATTTAATGGTACCACAGCTTTAGGTGTACAGTTTAAACTTAGCGCAAACGCTTTTATCCAAAGCAACTTACAAATGAGGACAATCTAAAGAGCAATAATTTACAAGTGCTATATTAGTATATTATTATAGTGTTATATTTCAATTTCACAAAGAAACATACAGTATTTTGTCCAAGCAATAATAAAAGGACACATTTAATTTATAATTTGTCTTAAATCTCATTTTGTAAAAAATAAACCCTGAATCGAATCATGAAATCAAAATCGTGAATCGAATCGTAAGTTGAGTGAATCGTTACATCCCATTCGTTTCATTTATAGTATATCGTATATCGTTAATTTAGAAAAACGTTTGGAGCATTTTTTTTGTTCGTTAAATGTAAGTTTTAGTTTTTTAAAATAACGACCAAGCGGCCAGCGGCAGACAGTGAGTTGATCTTAGCCTATGTTTGATCAATTTAGCCTCCTCAAATCATCACGACTTTCCTCAAATAAAATCTATAGATATAAAACAGTTCAAGCATATCACAATGTAAGTTTAAATGTTTAACCTAGATAAATGTGCGCTATTAGACGCATATCTAATCGAGCTAACGCGCGCTTTACAGGACATGGAGGCGCCGGCGCGATCACTTGCATTGGAAACAACTTAAAATATGCTGTAATTTTTGCTCATAAAGGTAAGAGTAATACATCACTCGGAACTGTAAAGGGTCTACTTTTATTTGTGTGCACTCACAACATCAACAAAACGTGGTGCTTTTATAAAATAAAGGATACATACAGGATGCGCTTTCTGCAATTTCGGCCAGGAGCGCTTCACAATGATGAACCGAAACTCAGCGAATACTTGCCTCATAGACTTGCTTAAATATATCTATAGAAAGCTTAAATTACTACTTTAAAACTAAATAATTAATCAAAAACAAAAACTCTTTTTACGGATTTTATAAAATCCGTAAATATGCATTTCGCTCTAAAGATGCGTCCATTGAGGAGATGGCGAGTCAGGATCATCTTTGCGACACAGACTCAGAAAACACTAATTTATTAATAAATAATTCAAATATCTCCTTACTATTTCCCCCAGACACATTCATGGTTACTTTTGCTGGGGCTTTGCGGCACGCTTTAGCCTATTGCGTGCGTTTTTTTTGACCAATTGACTCACTGTTTGCCGTGGTAATCAAATCAAAACTCTTCCAGAATGCAGCTTTTCCCGAAGCACTGAACTAGTAACTCCCCACGCTCCAACTTCTCCCTGATGCTCTGCATGGCCAACTGTCACCTGTATGCTAATTCGTGCGTATATGCGTTGCGTATTGCGTAGGCAATGTATAATAGTTATAATATAATCAATAAAACAATATTTCATACAGTAGTGTGCAATAAAAGGAGTGAAGCTAAATGAGCCCGAGTCCGACCCGAGCCCGATCTGTAAAAAAAAAAGAAGCCCGAATGGACTCAGCGTGTCGGGACCCGATGGGCTTGCAGACCTCTATTTCGACTATTATTTTCATGTTTTGAATTATTTCAAATATCAGTATTCAACGTTTTATGTTAAAAACAAAACATTAGGCCTATTTATGCATCTGTAACTGCAGTTTAAATGCATCCATGTCCCCTCTGAGATGCATAAACTGTGTCATCTGTAACTGCAGGTTAAATGCATCCATGTCCCCTTTGAGATACATAAACTGTGTAAATACATCTAAATGCTATTTCAGATGCAGATTCCAGAAATGTTTTCTTATGTTGGAATGAAAGACACTAAGTACCAGATGAAGTGCTTCTTATTCTTACCCAAAAATACAAAATGGAAGAAAGAGTTCAAACTGAGCACAATCTTGCTACTCTAGCTGTGTATGAACATTTATTTATTTGCTTCTTTTCCATTTTGCATTTACTTGTACTTTTACTTTCAATACTTAAGTACGTTTAAGATTTAAAAAATACTTTTCTTAAGTACAATAAATATCACATACTTTAAGACTTTTACTCAAGTAATATTCTAAACGGTGACTTCAACTTCTACCAAAGTCATTTTCTGGTAAGATATCTCTACTTTTACTTGAGTATGGCTTTCAGGTACTTTATACACCACTGGGGTAATATGCCAATCCATTCATCAACTGTAAATGGCTCTGGTTTCAGCCATTTCTTTGTAATAATTTTTTTACTGGCTGCCAGAAGAATTAACATCAGTTTCTTATCTTTATCTTATTCCACCCATCAAAATAAATATTAGCCAAATATAAAGATTCACAATTAAAAGGAATCGTCACCTCAAAAACAGCTTCCAAATTTCTTGTAATCCCTTGCCAAAACTCGGTTCATTTCTGATACTGCCAAAAATATGATAATGGTTAGCTTCCCTATCCCCACATAACCTCCAACAGCTAGCACCCTTCCCTTTGTATCTTTTCTGTGTTGGCATAATAAAAAACCTAATAACGTTAATCCAACAAAATTCTCTCCATATTGCTGATTTTCATTGTATCTTACAGAGTTTTCCACAATCATCATCCGAGATATTCAGATTTGTCTTTAACATATAGCGTATTATCGGCCACTGCTTGGAGAAATCCTTCATATAACTTGGAAATAATCTTACTACATGATTCAGACTTACTGCTAAGAACACCTTTAATATTTCTGTCTCTGCTATTTCTAATACTGGTTTGATATTACAATCAATATAATGTCATAATTGAAGGTATCTATAAAAATCTTTTTGATTAAGCCCATATTTTACCTTTAATGATTCAGGCTTGTTTTTAATTTAAAGTTCTACGATATGCATAAAATATATATATTTTTTTTACTGGATATTATTGGTATTTTGTTTACACAAACATTTCATTAAAAGTCAACTCTTGTAGCTTCTCTCTTCCCGTCACATAAAGGAAAGACTACGTACAGTTTTAACCCATTCAATGTATAGATTTTACTAGCACAATGATCTGTTTATAACCTTTCTTTAAACACATTATTGTTGAATCAGCAAAATCCAATATCGATCGCCTTCTAACTTCCATGTATTGATATTAGTACATAAACCGATTTCAGTACGTACAGTCAAACCAAACTTTATTTAGACACCTTCAACATTTCACACATTATCACAGTTTATTCGCTATAGTTTAGAAAATGGTAATAAAATATGACTAGATATAATCAAGATAATATCAGATAACACTTAAGCAATGGTCAGGTCAAAGTTAAACATGGTCAGGTCAAAGTGTCTGAATTTTTGGTCCCAAATTTTTATCAATTTTACTGGTAGTCCACTGTATGAAGACATTTTGGGTATAATATGACACAGTTTACTTTATTTAGCTGTCCTCACTTACATAAATTAATTATAGTGTCCTGCACCCACTAGTAAAAAAATATCAAAAATTCTGTCAGGTGTCTGAATAATTTTTGGTTCGACTGTATGTACATATTGTGTAAAATATGTAATTTAAGTGAAAGAATCTGAGATACATGACTTATTCTGGGATTATATGGGTTTGTTCTCTATGGTATTCATTTTATTTGTGCAGGTTTTAAAAAGTCTAAAATCAGATTTTAAAAACTGCATAAAACCTGGAGCAATGTATTTCATGCTGTTTATGAGAATGTGTGACCAACAGCTTGACACCAACAATATGACATTAGCTCTCATATGAAAATAAGGAATCAGGGAAAGAATCAGTCATAGGACTTCTGTAAATATTTTCAATTGTTTTCAGTGCTAGAAAGGTTTTGTTTTGACGTGTGACTAATATGCCTTAAGCAGGCAAGTTATTTTCAGTGGCCTAATTCCAGGGACAGTCCCCTTATAGTAACCTGCGGTGACATGGCTTTGCTCAGGCACACAGATCACAATTGTATAGAATTGATCAGCTTTTAGTTAAACCTTTATCAACACCATTAAGTTACCTTTACTCCATTTCTGGCAGTTACTTTACAGAGATGTTACTACAGGATGATGTAGGCAGATGGTAGGTTTTACAAATGTCTATTATAGCCAAGCTGTGTGGGTTGCATTTCGAAGGTCACACGCTCTCAAATACATTAGTCAGCCATTTGAGATGCAGTTTTGGTTAGATTTTTTTTTTTAATGTGTAGGTGTGCCAGACTTTTTGGCATTGCATTATTTTTGCATAGCTAACTACTGAAGATGTGCATTTTGAAAATCAGCTAGTGTTTACTCATCAATGACTAGTCAACTCATCTGTCTTAAGAAAGTTTTGAAAAATGAGTCTGGAGTTGGGTTCATATTTCTTTAGGGACCTATATTACAAAAGACATGTAACACATTATTGTGACCATTGTGGCCCATCCCTACTAATTGTTCACATTTTTGTGTGTGTTTCTCTATTGTCAGGGTCCTCTGAGAAACACCTGTGGTCACTTTTGGCTGATGATCTGGGAGCGGGAGACCAAAGCTGTTATCATGCTCAACAGAGTAATAGAGAAAGGCTCGGTAAGTGTAACTGATCCAAACCTTTTCTCTTTAAAAGCACCACTGTAAGAGCTTTCAGCCTCCACACTCATACAATTCAATGTAAAGTCTGTCTCTTAGTTCATATTACACAGCTTAGCAGAGCCTTATATCATTAAAGAACCAATAGATGTGTAGAAGTGCAGTGTTGTTCTTGATTACTATTAAAAATAGTACATTTAATTGAAATAAAACTTAAAATAAATTAAATATTAGATAAAAAAAAAACTTCCATAGTAATAACCATATAGAATTACTAAAATAACTTCTTGAAAATACAACTTAAAAGTGCTAAAATTGAAATATTTAAAAACAATAAAAACCAAAAATAAAGCACTTTGTGAATTGATGTGAGGAAAAGAAAGTCTAAAAATAAAAGCTCATTTAAATTTGCCACAGGTTTTTTCCCTTTTTAAAATAAATGTAAAAAACCTTTTTGAAATGAATGCAAAGATAATCTTTCTAAGATATCTCACATCATCCTTATTTGTCATTGACCCACTTAATATCACTGCGTGTTGGCTGATAAATGCCATTAGTGGGTGTAACTGAAACTGTTTTGGTAAGAATACATTTTGGACAGTTAAATTAAAATAACCATCAAATGTCTGTAGACTGTAGACTGACCTTATTTGTGGTGAAGTCATAAGACTATCACAGAACATAAGGAAAGCATCTTATGACAGTTTATCTTTTCTCTAAATTTGTCTTAATTGTGCACTGACCTCAGCAAAGTCAATGCAGGCTGTTGTATATAAATTCACAACATCTTTACCAGCCTTTTGGTTTTAAAACAACATTTTCATATCAGGAAGTTGTTGGCTTTTACTGCTTTTTAAACTGAGTTTTAAACAAAGGAAATATATTTTGTTTTACTTTTCATTATTTCTACACATTACTTAATGCAGGAAAAGTGTGCACAATATTGGCCGACACAAGAAGAACGAGAGATGTCGTTCCGTGACACCCGCTTTGTGGTAACACTAGTGTCAGAGGACGTAAAGTCATATTATACCACCAGAGTGCTGGAACTCCAGAATGCAAGTGTAAGTTTCACATATTGACCACTGAAAATCACATTCTTGCTCACATAGTGCTATCTGATGTCTTCTCATGCAGATTTAAATTGCAATTCTGTACTTCAGCGACACTAATATTCTGTACAATTCTTGTCTGTTCTGTTTTTTATTATTATTACCATTATTATTGTTAATTTATCCACTTAGACGGGGGAGACGAGAGAGATCTATCACTTTCACTATACCACATGGCCTGACTTTGGCGTCCCAGAATCCCCAGCCAGCTTTCTGAATTTCCTGTTTAAGGTGCGGGAATCTGGCTCACTCGGGATGGATCACGGTCCAGCAGTTGTCCACTGCAGTGCAGGAATTGGCCGATCAGGAACATTCTCTCTTGTCGACACTTGTCTCGTCTTGGTGAGTTGGACCTTTAAAACTAGGAGCCTACAATATTTTTTAAAAAATCCAATGTTTTTTTGTGATTTCTTAATGGCAAACCCTGTAATCAGGAATTTTTCTTCTATCAGAGCAATTTTCAGGTTTGCTGTGGACTGTAGGTCACTGAAAGTCTGATTTTTAGTTATATGAGAACAAAAAAAGACTATATACTTAAGCTTTTTGTAATGTCTGATTTTAAGCATTTTAGCCTTTATATCAACATCCAGTCAAGTATGTTCAAAGTTATGATTGTAATATTATTAGGGCACAAGCCACTAGGACCGCAGAATTATTATTATTATTATTAGTATTATTAGTAGTAGTATTGTTATTAGGACCCAAGTCACTAGGGGTGCAGGGCCCTATTGTTTTTCTAAGGAATTTTTTTTTTTTCAAGCTTTCGGGTGCTTTTTCAGGGCCCTTAACATTCTCAAAAACTCTTGAAACTTGGCACACTCATTCGAATCAGGGGCCAGACAGTGTTTCACATGGGGGGTGGGGGGTCACCGGGGTTGCTGCTTTATTGGGACAATTTCGAGGGGCTCTGCAGCACACACCATTTGATCTACAGTCACCAAAATTCAGACACGCACAGATCTCTTCAGGCCAAACAACTTTCGCACTGCATGTCATTAGCTCTGCCCAATAGGGAGTCCGCTATTCTGGGTTTTGTGAAAAACGCACATATACATATAGCCATCAAACTCGGGTCAACATGATCTCAAGACACTGGGGATGCAAAATTGCAAAGGGATTTTTGATATCTCGAACCGTTTGGCCATGGGGAGATGATGAATTGATGGTGAAAAAACATAACCTTTTGACAAAAGTGAGGGGGTTAGTTTTTCCTACAGTCGCCAAACTCGGTACATATATTGTTCTCATCAAACCTGACAACTTTGTAATTTACAGTTATTAGCTACGACCAACAGAAAGTCGGCTATTTTGGTTTGAATGTGGATTTTTGGAAAAATCAGGCTGTGAATAGAGAGAGATTAAGTGCGTGTGAATACCTGCATCTATGCATCTCTCAGCAGCGTCTACTAATAGCAAATCTTTAAGTTAAACTAGGGCTGGGCGATATAGCTAAAAAATATATCAACGATATATGTTTCATATCGTTCGGTATCGATAATTATTTACATTTTTATAACCTTTTTTAAAACAAGCAATATAATTTTTTAATTTTATTTAAACACTGCATTTTTAATTTGCCCACTTTATAAAGACAAAACAAATATATATAGGCATATATATTATTTTTTAACAGTCAAAAAATACAAAATAAAATTTAAATATCTCCTTTCTTATGTTTTACATGCAGATTAAATAAGTCTTAAAGGGGTCATCGGATGCAAAATTCACTTTTCAAGTTGTTTGAACATAAATGTGTGTTGGCAGTATGTGTACACATCCATCCTATAATTATAAAAATCCACCCAGTGTTTTTTTTTTAATCCCTATTTAAAATCCCCTTTCTCAAATCAGGCTGTTCTGAGATTCCTGTCAGAATGACGTAGTTCTGTACAGGCCCCTCCCACAATAGTTGATTGACAGTATTGTTTTAGCACAGACTGGACTGGTGTCTTACCTTAGACCCGCCCTGAGCTCAAAATACAAAAGTCTCTGATTAAGCGATTGAGGTGCTTTATTGTTGGATGTAATAATGAATATAGCAGTCGTCATTTACTCCCGACATCTGAGCCGCTGAAGACGCAGAGGATTAACGTTACTTTCGCTTTGAAGTGAATGCGCCCCCGATCTGCCTAAATGCGTCTATGTTCGCGCAAATCATACATGATCCAGCCTCATCTACAGAAGAAGCGAGTATGTTTTGTAATGAATCTTTGCAAATCGGCCTTTCCTAATAATGTGCTAATTAGCAAGTTTCACGATGAATGCGGCTAAAGTAAACCGTCTTTCTGAGAGCAGCTCGGAAGAGAGGGGCGGGGTCAGCAGAGCTCATTAACATTTAAAGCAACATGGACTAAAATGGCTTGATAAAAACAGAGCTGATTTTGACAGGTTTAAAAAGTTTTTTTTACACTACCATTGAGAAATTTTAACCAAAGTATGTTATAGACTTTTAATTAAGACCCTAAAGAATCATCTCAACTTGTGCAAAATGGACATCCGATGACCCCTTTAAGGAAACTTTTGATTTGTTTCCCGAGGCCACAGGAGGGCGCAATGAGCAAAATAATGTAGCGCATTAAACTGTCAATTCAAATAACTGTCTATAAAAACGTGCATAATGGCTAAATTAACATATATAAAACAAATATAATTTTGTAAACTAGATAAACAATTATGAACAAAACAGCATTATGTGTTTATGCATTGCTTAGCCTAATACAAAGAGCCAAATCGCCGATCACACAGATTGCATTTAAAAACAAATGAGACGCAGTGAAATTAAATAAACTCACAAATTCGCGTCGCGTTTTCTAAACGTTAAAACTGTTTTAACTTTGCATGACTTTCTTTGCATCTCTTGCATGAGACGCGAGTGCAGCAGTTATATTTGTCCGTCTAAAAATGTGCTGAATATGTGTTCTCTGTGAATGGCTTGGTTTCGGTTTTAACCTAATCAAGATCTTTTACGCATTGAGCTACTATATTTCTCTAATATTTTGAACGAATAACACAGCAGTGGAGCGTCTCGTGGGCTAGACTAACAAAACATTAAAATGCAACGTCACTTACATCATCATCACCGCATCTCGCACACCACTGATGACGCTCCCTGACCCAGCCTCATGTGTGCGCCACATCTCTGAGTGTAACCGGTGTTAACTAGTAGGTGTGTTCGACTTTACGCGGACTGACTGTGCAGACCGATCGGTGTATTACAGGACCACGAGAGCTAAAGAGAGCAGACTGCTCCCTGCGCCTTCGAATCGCTCTCGCGGATGATCGATCTGCGCCGCACCTCTTCAAGTCGAACACACCGGCTAGTGCTGCAGGCTTATTGGCTCACTGACGCTGATGAGATTAACCCCTTAGGTATCGAAATTTGGTACCGAACAATGAGAAGTTTTCGATACTCGATGGTATAGAGGCAATTCGGTCGGTGCCTAAAAAGTATCGAACTCCATACTCAGCCCTAATCAACGGTGCTCTTATCCATTAGATAAGAGTAAGACATCATTCAAAATGGTCTATTTTTATTTGTCTACCTTCAAAATAACCGTGAAATGTTGTACTTTTGTAAAATGAAAGCAAAATGCGTATGCCATCTCGGCCTCTGTGAAC
The DNA here is from genome assembly GCF_001515645.1 of Sinocyclocheilus grahami. NCBI lineage: Eukaryota > Metazoa > Chordata > Actinopteri > Cypriniformes > Cyprinidae > Sinocyclocheilus > Sinocyclocheilus grahami. Next base: position 875,528 of record NW_015505566.1, on the reverse strand, counting down.
TTCTTCCTGAAATAAAGAAAAACTCAGCGATACTGTTTACTTGTCACACAGACATGAGAAACATTTATAGAAACCTCTAAGTGCCCACTTTTAAGTGTTTATGTTTTGCTTAGGCTATTTAACATTAAATTGCACAATTGGTGGCTGACTAAATACTTTTTTTCCCCACTGTAAGTCACTTTGGAATATAATTAATATCACATTTCAGAAGATTAAAAAAACACAACTTGTAGACCGGAAAATATGGTATAGCAAATTATTATAGGGGATCTTTGGGTCACGGACCCCATTTTGAAAACCCCTGTTCTAGAGTAACCCTTTCATTGCTGTGACACTTAAAAAAAGACTGCCAGAGGGTTACAGCATGTGTCTGCTGTGCACCGTTTTCCTGATGCCATCGGGGTGGAGGGTACACCTTCTTCGATAGCGATATAAAAAAATTTCCGATTTAGTGCATGATATAGGCACATGCTATGAGTGACGCAGACAGCTAACACAAACACGAACATGAGTGCTGTACCTGCATGTGATGAGGAGATTGTGAGTAAAGAATGAATATTAGTCGAATTTAAAATAAACATTTGCATTTGAATGCAAAAATAGTACAATCCAATGTCAGATGTGCAATGTCAGTGGAGCGCGAGATGCGGTGATGATGTAATTGACATTGTAGTTTAATGTTTTGTTAGTCTCGCCCACGAGACGCGCAGTTGCTGTGTTATTCATTCAAAATATTAGAGAAATATAGTAGCTCAATGCCTAGAAGATCTTGATTAGGTTAAAACCGAAACCAAGCCATTCACACAGAACACATATTCAGCGCATTTTCTAGACGGACAAATATGACTGCTGCACTCGTGTCACACAAGAGATGTATAGAAAGCCATGCAAAGTTAAAACGGATTAAACTTTTAGAAAACACGTCACAAATTTGTGGAGGTTTATTCCTTTTCACTGCATCTTTTATATATGTTTTTAAAGGCAATCCGTGTGATGGGCGATTCCACTCTTTGTATTAAGCAATGCATAAATACGTGATGTTTTGTTCATAATTGTTTATGCAATTTACGAAATTATATTTGATTTATATGAGTGAATTTAGACGTAATGCACGTTTTTTAATAGACAGTTACTTCCTTGCGTTGACAATTTAATGTGCTGCATTATTATGCTCATTGCGCCCTCCTGTGGCCTCGGGAAACAAGCCAAAAGTTTACCCTATTTAATCTGCATATAAAACATTAGAAATTAGATATTTGTTTAATTTTAATTTTGTTTTTGACTGTTAAAACAAAAAAATATTTGCTGTTTGTCTCAATAAATTGAGTTTATTTAAAAATATGGTGGTTAAATGTAAAAAAAAATCACTATTGCTCTTTGTTTTAAAAAAGGTTATAAAAAATGTCAATAATTATCGATACCGAACTATATGAAATATTATATCGTTGATACATTTTTTAGCTATATCGCCCAGCCCTAATATATATATATATATATATACACACACACACACACATACATTATGGTCTTTATTTGTTGATTTATGAGTGTATTACAATTATTTTATTTTACTGTAAGAATGTATAAAATAATTTCAGAATTAAACTATGATATGTGGAGGCATTATGATAATGAGAATTTAGGAAGAAATGTGCTCAATTGACAAGAAAATAATGTCACCATGCAAAACATCTAAATGGTCCTAAAACAACCTTAATTTTTTTTAATGCAAAATATTTTTTCTTATTTCCTTTTGATTTTGGAATTGAATGTTGCGATGAGATTCACCCAATTTGTGTCATTAATCTTTTTTGTTTCTGTCGCTTGCTTTGTTTTATTTTTTATTTCTGTCGCTTGCTTTGTCTTATTTTTTGTTTCTGTTTGGGCAGAGTTTTGCATTTAGTGATGACAGACAGGAAAAATGCTTTTTTACTGGAAATGAGACCTTGTTAGAATATCACATTTTCATGTTATATTCACTGTTTTCTCTTTCTTCAGTGCTCGCAAAAGACAAAGAGATGAGAAAATGTCCAACCCCAATCAGAAGACTCAGAAGCAGACAAAACCCAGGATCAACGACCCTGATAAGAAAAGAAAAAGGTGAAACTATCTGGTCTGTCTGGATGGAGCGTGATTTTTATTTTGCTGTACTTCTCATGGACACAATGAATCATTTCAACATGTCTGTTTATGTTTAAGTAATGTCGTGTAATACCACAGATGCCTCAACGCACTCAGTTGTCATAATGTCACTTATTGTTTAGTGTCTCAGATGCTCATGCCTCACTAGACTGTTACTATTTTAGTCTTTGGGCCATTTAGAGATCAAGCCATTTGCAGACTCATGTCACCAGGATATATATACAGGGGTTGGACAAAATAATGTGAACACCTGGGAAATAGGCAATACTTCTTTATTAAGGTGTTTTACCACCAATTGAATGTAGTACTAGGGCTGTGTATCACCAGCAAAGTCACGATACGATACGTATCACGATACAGGACTGCACTGAATTTCACCAAAGCAGAATTTTGTAAAACAGCTTGTGTTTCAGTACTGCCCCGCCTCTTGCTCTGTCTTTCAACAAAAGCTTTTGGCGAATCCGGCACAGTACTCACTCGTGATGTGGAAGCTGTCCTCAGTAAGATGCGCAGCACACAATAGCAAATTGGGGTTATAATACTCAGGAACAGAGTTAAAAAGTAAATTGCAACCACTGTTTCCTGACATCATCTGCTTTCGGAAGCCCAAACAAAAACGTTTGGGCACGGAGGTAAAAAAAAAAGCGTTTCAGGCGGTCGCGCCCTGGACGAGAAGCGCAGCATCGCGTCGCGCCACGCCACATCTTTAAAATTCAAATACATTATTTTCTATGAGATCTTGTTTTTAAACCCATAAATAATAATGTACTCGTTTTAATAAATTTATATTGTAATGTACTCATACTAATATATTTAAAAAATCATCTTTACATTGCTGGTAGGTTATCATTGCACAAATTAACACAAATTATACATTTAAAAAAAATAAAAATTAGAAGAGTTCTAAAATAATGCGCTGTCTTCACTGTATCTCACGCACACACGATTTTAGTCACTCACACAGATCACATTGCGTGCGCGCACAGACAGTCAGTATCACAAACTTTTTAGCGCTGCCCCGCAATTTTATCAATAAAATAGCTTAATCACTCAAGAGCTACATTATCTTTCTCAACAAGGAGCTGGTAACATCATCGTTTCTAAAGGAATTAAAGCCACAGCTTCACTGTTAATAGAGAAACGCGGCAAAACGGTGGTAATTCATACATACACAGGGCCAGCTGTATCGATACTCGTATCGTCAAATCTCTGTGACGATACATCGTCGTATCGAACACAGCACTATGCAGTACAGATTTAAACCTTATTAGAATAGATTCATACAACTTCAGAATAGTCTGAATGTTTGTCTATAAAAACATCTTCCAGTTACTCTAGACATGTTGATGGAGGGAATCGGCTTCTCACTTAACTCTTCAAAAATATCCACAGTGGTTTAATAATGTGTAAGTTAGCTGATTGTCAGGTCATTTGTCTGGTCATGACAGATGTTGCAGTTCATCTTTGTGCTCCAACAGACCCAAGTTTTATTAACATGGCACCATCTTTTTCACATTTTAGCATTGGTGTTTAAAGTTTGATGAGTTGCAGTTCTTTCCTGGATGTGTTGGCTTAGCAAAGTTCTCTGTCTTCAGTTTTTGTGGAAACAGGGTCTTCAGAGTGAATATTAGGGTTTGCAATCACTTTGCTGTTCTTCTTGCTGATGAAGTCTTGCCATGCTTTGTGTTCACAGTCATAATTGTAAAGGCTGTTGTTCTTAAAATACCAAACAATTGGGCTGTTAAGGTTACAGATACTCTTGCTAAACGGGTTCCCATGGTTTGTCCTGTTTGGAAATCTGACAAGTCACCCATTTCATCCACAGCTTGTACTAACCACCTCAACACAACTTATTACACTGATGTACAACCTAGAGAATATAGACAACGAAAAATAATTACGTTTGTTTGTTTTTTCACTGTAGCCTGCCCTATAATAATGGATCTTCACATTATTTTGTCCAACCACTACACTAGTGTTTCATATCCATGTTGCATTATGGGTCAGTTATAGCAGAGGATTTAACAGCCCCTCCAGAAGCAGTGCAGTTGCACCAGTGAGGATCAGTGTACAGCTATATTCTTTGATATGTGGCATCTGCCCACAAAGAGATTTTTTTTAGGGATGCACGATATATCGGCCACCATATCGGTATCGGCGTCTTCAGAGTGAATATTAGGGTTTGCAATCACTTTGCTGTTCTTCTTGCTGATGAAGTCTTGCCATGCTTTGTGTTCACAGTCATAATTGTAAAGGCTGTTGTTCTTAAAATACCAAACAATTGGGCTGTTAAGGTTACAGATACTCTTGCTAAACGGGTTCCCATGGTTTGTCCTGTTTGGAAATCTGACAAGTCACCCATTTCATCCACAGCTTGTACTAACCACCTCAACACAACTTATTACACTGATGTACAACCTAGAGAATATAGACAACGAAAAATAATTACGTTTGTTTGTTTTTTCACTGTAGCCTGCCCTATAATAATGGATCTTCACATTATTTTGTCCAACCACTACACTAGTGTTTCATATCCATGTTGCATTATGGGTCAGTTATAGCAGATGATTTAACAGCCCCTCCAGAAGCAGTGCAGTTGCACCAGTGAGGATCAGTGTACAGCTATATTCTTTGATATGTGGCATCTGCCCACAAAGAGATTTTTTTTTTTTAATTTGAGGGTCAGTTTCTTGCAACTTTATAATGTCTGTGTGTTGAATTCAATTGGCGTCTCTAGCAGAGACTGAAATCTCAATAAAACTGAGACAGAGGCTATTCCGTTTTATTGATCTATGGCGCATTCATTTTGATTCTTTACACGTGTAATGATGTCCAGTGACTTGTTTGCATTATTTCTGCATTATTTTATTTATTTGTAAGACTTTTTTATGACTAAATTTGGTAATGGGAGAGTAAAAATATTTTTAAAATGTACACCGTTCAAACTAGGCTGCTTATGTTGAAGTGTTTGGGATGTGGCTTTTAATGATGAGACCTTTTTTGTAATCAGGCTCTCAAAAAGTATATAACAATTTGGATATAGATTTATCGGCCAACATATCGGTTATCGGCTTTCAAAAATAAAGAATAATCGGTTATCGGTATCGGCCAAAATTTTCATATCGGTGCATCCCTAATTTTTTTTTTTTAATTTGAGGGTCAGTTTCTTGCAACTTTATAATGTCTGTGTGTTGAATTCAATTGGCGTCTCTAGCAGAGACTAAAATCTCAATAAAACTGAGACGTCAATAAAACCATGGGTAAACAATGTCACATAACGTTACATTTATCTCAGGAAAGCCATAATAGTAACGATAACTATAAGCATGGACTTGTGGCAGAAATAGTCCAATGTTATTACATTATTCATTTAAGGGTTTGTACAACCTTTTGAGAGAGAAATTCAAGCACTTTTCAATGACTATAATGTATTTCATACAACTATTTCCAGCACTTTAAAGCTCTAAAATTACCCAATTTAAATGATATTTTAATGGGATGACCAAAATATACTTTGTGGTAAACAAACACTTATTTAAAAAAAAAAAATAATAATAATCAAAATACCACTATAACCAGTAGATAGCAGCGAAGGAGCACTTATTGGCTTATTGGTTATTAATTTCCACTTTTTTGCTTTATATTTTGATATTATAAAATGACTATTATAAAATATCAAATCATCAAGAAATCTAATTTTGTCAAAGTTTTGCTCATTTTTTGTGTATGAAATAAGGAAAGTCACAAAGTGCCTTGAAAAACAAACTTGTCTTCAAATTGCAACTGAATCACGCATAAAGCAAGTAAAGAGCGCTTCTTTTATAATCACTGAAGTTGTCGGTCAGTTCCGTATAATACTATAGAAGAATAACGAATAACGGTACATTTAAATAAGAGTACAATATACAAATTTTCCATATAAATTTAGATTTTGCACACGTTACTGTTGTTAATAAAAGTCAATTTTGTATACTTCCCATCTTAAGCTCAGTGCTTAACTGTCAAATGTGTATTACCAAGAAACAAACGTAATATTATTAGTAACTGCACTTATTAATTCAAAACGATAGTAATTTTATGATTAAAATATTTATTTTATTTTTAATACCCCCACACACCACCCCAGCAGTGCTACCAAATCGGCTTCTGGCGCCACCATCTGTAGAACTTAGTGGCGCTGGTGCCACTGCCTGCATAGAGAGGAGCATTTTGCTAAATATATGCACTATATGTACTATATACTTTATATATACACTAGTGTGCAGAAGTCTTAGGCCATTAGTATTTTCACCAGCAAAAAATTGTTTCAAGTCAGTTATTTCTACCTTTTGCTGTAGTGTGTCAGTAGGAAATATCATTAATATTATTTACATTTCCAAACATTTCTTTTGCCATTAATTGTAATAATCCAGTGAGATTTTTGTTTGAATAAGGAGTCTGACAGACAGAGATCTGATCTCACCATCATCCAGTCCGTCTGAGATTACATGAAGAAACTGAGACAGACTAAATCCAGAAGAACTGTGGCGACGTCTCCAAGATACTTCAAGAGACCGTCCTGCAAAGCTGCCTGAAAAACGATGTGCAAGTGTACCGAGGACAAAAGCTGTTTTAAACACAAAGTGTGGATGCACCAAATGTTGATTTGATTGTTAATAGAAGTTAATTGATAAATAAATTCTATTTATGACATTATTTTTGAAAGCAGCCTCAATTTACAGCATTTTTACCCAAGTGCCTAAAACCTTTCACCGTTGTGTAGCTTTGCAGGAAGGTTTCTTCAGGTGTCTTGGAGTCATCCCAGTTCTTCTTGATTTAGTCTGTCTCAGTTTCTTCATGTAATCGCAGACGGACTGGATGATGGTGAGATCAGATCTCTGTGTGCAGCACTGGCTGCTGTCAGACTCTCTGTTCAAACAAAAACTTCGGTAACACTTTGTCTTGTTAAAATTAGCGAACTACTTTAGGTAACATGAACTAAGAATGAACAATATTTCTACAGCATTCATTAATCTTGTATTGTATTGTTTATTTTTTGTGTGTGTACAGTATCCCCCGTCATAAATGATCTTAATTGGTGCGCGTGACAGAAAAAGAGGGCAAGATTTCAGAAAAACAGTCAGTAGGTGTGGACACCCCTGATCTAAATCGAGTTGCTTTGAGTTGGTTAGTGGGATGCTGATGTAATCAGACTGAGGGTGATTATCGCTCTGATGGCCTATTTTAGAGCTTTTTAGAAGATTTTTTACATTGTGACATTTTCATGACGAGCAGATATACATTCCCTAAATGCTCATTACTGTAATACAAGGATTTCTTTGAATAAAACGAATTTCAGTAAAACAAATACTATTATGGTCTATGCATACAACTGTACTGTACAAATGTCCTTCATAAATATGTCATTACTGATTTTTATTTTTACATTACACTAATGAGAATTTTGGGAGAAATGTAAAAATGCAAGAACATTGTTTTTAAAATGGTCTTAATTGTCTTTAGCTAATATGTCATTTATTTTTATCCTTTGATCTTTGAAATATGACCCAGCCATTTGTATGAGATTCACTCTTCTGTGATTTTGAAAACATGCAGGTCATCTTACATTTGAACAGTGAGTAGGGTCAGGTCAGCCTTGTGTTGAGGGTTTGTGTAATTGTGTCTTATATTGTGGTTGCAGTCTGGGCTGTATTTGCTGTACGTGACACAGCGAGTGCTGCCCTTTTGGGAAACCTCCCCAATGAGGCAGCAATGACGCATCTGCGGGATTTTTGTAAAGACAAGCTTGTTCGGGCTCTTCAAAATCCTCAGGCTGTACGTGAGAGTCGGACTCGGGCCTCGTGTGCTGTGATATGCTGGTGTGGAGCTTGCTGCTGTTCTCATGGCCATGGCTGTCGACGTTTCAAGACTAAGCTTTAGCATGGTGTTATGTTTTTGCTTCTTTTTCAGATTTAGAAGTTGGCGTTCTCTACTTGAATGAGATTTAAAGTTTGTTCACAGTGACTAATATAAACAAAACCGTAAGTCTTTTTAGGGGTGTAGATTTGTGCTCAGCTTAAACCCGATGGTGTTTCTAGAAAGATACGTGGCAGCGATCTTGGCACAGCCTCAGTGCAATAATACTTTATTTTTGTGTGTGTGTGTGGTTTGCGTGCAGAACTTGTACGTTTCTGCAGACTGAGCTAAGAGTGTTTTGTTTGGTTAATTGCGCGTCACTAAAGTAGATTTATTTCTTTATTTTTCATCTATGTTAGTTTTAGTCTGCCATTCTGAATCTGACTAAAATGATGCATGTATAACAAGATTTTTAAGCATAAAACTTCCTGCCCCCCTTTTATCACACTCAGGGTTTGCAGTATTTTCTTTTTCACATCATGGGAAATGCAGCAACTTTGAAATGATCCCACTAAATATTTATCATTGAATGGATGAATAAATATGTGGATAAATATTTATATCAGTCAGGTGGATAAAGATGGACGACATAGTCTAAACCAGTGTTTCTCAACTAAAGCAACCTCCCTTGATAAATGTGTATTTCTTAACATGTTTAAAATGTAGTTTTATAGTCTTAATTCAAATGCTTAAAAACACATACACACAAAAATAGTACAACATAACTGAAATCATAGATTTTATTTTTATTACAACAGAAGTATATATCAGCTCAGAAAGGAAAGCCTTTCAGACAAAGCGAGACCTTGTTCTCAGAAAGGTTGAGAACCACTGGTCTAAACTCAGCCTTCATAACATGCAGAAAACATTTGAAGGCACTGATAGCAAAGGGATGAATAAGGAGGAGTAGAGAACAATCTACCAATACAAATGCCATTTTGCCACAGTAGCCATAAGACTTTGGTCCTTATTGGTCGTTAATGTCCCTGCTGCATGGTGGGATATTAACTACCTATTATTCCTAATGTATTTGCGCAGGATGCAATAATCAATGAACATGTTTAAAGTTGAATGCATGCCAATGTGAATGCAGTTGTATCTCTAATACTGGGTTATTAAACTATTGGCGAGTCAGAGTATTTTTGTACGGCTTTAGAGTGACATTACTGAAATATGGAGATCCACTGAGAATTGTTTTCGAATTGCATTGTGCAGTTTTGAATCATGAGGTGTTGGTGATATTCAGCCTAATTCCCAGCCCTAATTCCTCCAAAAATATTAACACAGTCGTTCATGAGTCACGTTCATGAGACACCAGTAAGAATTGCTTCCGTTCCCACTTGTCTTTTGAAGCTCAGAAGCCCAAGTCCCTATTAGGGAACATCAGCAATTCTGATAAGTTCTGTTTTGTGTTCATAGAAGAAAGTCAATCATGCAGGTTTAGAACCAAATGAGGGCAAGTGAATGTTTCATTTTTGGGTGAAGTAACCCTTTAACATTGTGATTGAAATATTACATATTTGACTGTGATTTGTGATTGTATTGACAGAGCGAGAACAACCAGTGACTCCTAACTCCATGGCAACCTCAGCAAGAGATCTCCATCCCATAATGCTCTCCCATCCACCCGTGTTTTCAGAAGTCGTTTACAGCATGAACTCTCCGAGAAGGTTTCTCCACTCCGAACAACAGCACACACCAGCACTATATCCGTGGATGAAACTCCGCCATGGTTGGGATTGGTTTTAAATTCATTGGACCGATTTTGTCTTTTTTTTATTTTGCTTTTTGTTTTGTTGTAAAAAGCATCTGAAGTAGGTCTATGCATTTCTAATGCTGTTCACACATTGTATTTTTAGACGACTTTTTTTCAGAGGCAAAATGATATGCTCTATTTTTTATAAGAAATTACTTGAAATTTCCTATCATATCTACAGGGCTGTATGCTCAAATCCAGTTTGTGAGATTGTTAAATGACGTCTTAAGCTGAAGAGTGCTCACATTGTGTACATAGTGTACCTTATGAGATGTGTAAAAAAAAAAAAAAAAACCTTGTACAAAATGATGAACAGACATTGCATTTGGTTACGACACAGAACAAACCAGCAGTGTCTTGTGTTGAAGAGTCTTACTTTACTTTATCCAAGAGTAGGATCCATGAATAAAACTGCTATCATTTAGTTTCTGTAACAATGTGTTGTTTCATTCACCTTTTTCAAACAGTCACACACCAGGCTAAGATGATGGCCATTTAAATCTTCCTGCAGACTTAACTAGCTGTACTGTACCATATTCCATAGTTTCTCTTGTTGTTTGCTGATTTTTAGTGTTTTTGAAAGAAGTTGCTTAGAAAGTACATTAAAGGTGCCATAGAATGCATTGAATACAATATTTCAAATTGTTCTCTGATATCTACAGTGGTGTGAAAAAGTGTTGGACCCCTTCCTGATTTCTTATTTTTTTGCATGTTTGTCACACTTAAGATTCAGATCATCAAACAAATTTAAATATTACACAAAGATAATGCAAGTAAATACAAAATGGCGTTTTTAAATGATTTCTTTTATTAAGGGAAAAAAGCTGTCCAAACCTGCCTGGCCCTACGTGAAAAATTAATTGCCTTCTGTTAAATCATGAAAGAACTGCAATTAACCACATTATTTTAGAAAGCCGAGTTAAATTTCACTAGCCACACGCAGGCCTGATTACTGCCAGACCTGTTGAATCAAGAAATCACTTCAATAGAACCTGTCTGACAAAGTGAAGCATGCTTAAAGAGCAACACATCATGCCGCGATCTAAAGAAATTCAAGAACAGATGAGAATCAAAACAGTTGACATGTATCAGTCTGTAAAGGATTATAAAGCCATTTCTAAGGCTTTGGGACTCCAGTGAACCACGGTCAGAGCCATTATCCACAAATGGAGAAAACTTGGGACAATGGTGAACCTTCCCAGGAGTTGCCGGCCGACCAAAATTACTCCAAGGAGCACAACGACGACTCATCCAAGAGGTCATAAAAGAACCCAGAACAACATCTAAAGAACTGCAGGCCTCACTTGCCTCAATTAAGGTCAGTGTTCATGATTCAACAATAAGAAAGAGACTGGGCAAAAACGGCATCCATGGGAGAGTTCCA
>NW_015505566.1:844692-864325 GCF_001515645.1 Sinocyclocheilus grahami | reverse complement strand
GCTGTTCACACATTGTATTTTTAGACGACTTTTTTTCAGAGGCAAAATGATATGCTCTATTTTTTATAAGAAATTACTTGAAATTTCCTATCATATCTACAGGGCTGTATGCTCAAATCCAGTTTGTGAGGTTGTTAAATGACGTCTTAAGCTGAAGAGTGCTCACATTGTGTACATAGTGTACCTTATGAGATGTGTTAAAAAAAAAAAAAAAAACCTTGTACAAAATGATGAACAGACATTGCATTTGGTTACGACACAGAACAAACCAGCAGTGTCTTGTGTTGAAGAGTCTTACTTTACTTTATCCAAGAGTAGGATCCATGAATAAAACTGCTATCATTTAGTTTCTGTAACAATGTGTTGTTTCATTCACCTTTTTCAAACAGTCACACACCAGGCTAAGATGATGGCCATTTAAATCTTCCTGCAGACTTAACTAGCTGTACTGTACCATATTCCATAGTTTCTCTTGTTGTTTGCTGATTTTTAGTGTTTTTGAAAGAAGTTGCTTAGAAAGTACATTAAAGGTGCCATAGAATGCATTGAATACAATACAATATTTCAAATTGTTCTCTGATATCTACAGTGGTGTGAAAAAGTGTTGGACCCCTTCCTGATTTCTTATTTTTTTGCATGTTTGTCACACTTAAGATTCAGATCATCAAACAAATTTAAATATTACACAAAGATAATGCAAGTAAATACAAAATGGCGTTTTTAAATGATTTCTTTTATTAAGGGAAAAAAGCTGTCCAAACCTGCCTGGCCCTACGTGAAAAATTAATTTTTGATGATCTGAAACTTTTAAGTGTGACAAATATGCAATAAAATAAAAAAAACAGGAAGGGGGCCAACACTTTTTCACACCACTGTACATAGACCGTATGTGGCTTAGGCAAGGGCAAAAAAAAATCTCCCGAAAATGCACCTATAGAAGGTATGTGGCTTAGGTAAGGGTAAAAAATCTCCAGAAACGGTTTTACATGTCCATTTACAACCCTAGGATTTGTCACTAGAATGAAATGGTCTGTTTTTACCATATTTGGAAGGGTCATGAATAATAATTTTGAGCTCAGCTCTGATTGGCTGTTTCACAGCGGCTCATTTCAGTAGCTCACACAGCAGGAAGGAAACACAGGGAAAATATATTTCAATACTTTCTCTCGCCGTTATATCATTGGATAATTATACTGTATATAAAATACGGACATGAAATGGTTTTCCATGTCCATTTACAACCCTAGGATTTGTCTCTAGAATGAAATGTTCTGTCATTACCATATTTGGAAGGGTCATGAATAATAATTTTGAGCTCAGCTCTGATTGGCTGTTTCACAGCGGCTCATTTCAGTAGCTCACACAGCAGGAAGGAAACACAGGGAAAATATATTTCAATACTTTCTCTCGCCGTTATATCATTGGATAATTATACTGTATATAAAATACGGACATCAGGGAGCTGCTATTAATATGCGGGGCATTGAAACTGCTTTCGAATGCACAATCGCGTTTTACTTTCACTTTCAAGTTTTGTGATCGCACGTGATCTGTGTAAACCTTACACGAGGGGGAAACAATGGTGTTTGAGGCTCACGGTATGTCATTTCCATGTACAGAACTATTATTACTCACCTATGCCAAGGTAAATAGTTTTCCATTCTATGGCACCTTCAAACGTCATATTTTACATAATTTAAAAAGTAATTTATTGCTGTGATCAAAGCTGAATTTCCAGCATCATTACTCCAGTCTTCAGTCACATGATCCTTCAGAAATTATTCTAATATGCTGATTTGCTGCTCAAGAAATATTTCTGATTATCAATGTTGAAAAGAGTTTATGCTGCTTAATATTTTTTTGTGGAAACCAAGATACATTTTTTAAGGATTTTTTGATGAATGGAAAGTTCAAACAGCATTTATTTAAAATAGAAAAAGTGAGAGAAATAAGTCGTTACTGTCATTTTTGATCAATTTAATGCATCCTTATTGAATAGGGGTATCAATTACTTAAAAAAAAAATCGTACTAACAACAAAAGGTGGGTGTTTTTGTTTGATTCAGCGCTTTATTTCATTTGCGTCATGATGGGACATGACTTGACACTGCTAACATGGCCATTTTTGGTGCACCAACAAAGAAAACAATGGCCAAACTATGGAGGAGGGGCTTTAAAATGTTTTCACTTTCTTCCCACAAGAATGTCACGCACACAACACTGCCGAGCAGGTTCAGAGCTGCGTCACATTACAAGAAGAGCTACTCTGCTGGGAAACTCAGGTGGCAGAGAGCCAGAGACATCCACCGGTGGGTGGAGAGAGAGGAAAACTAAACAGCATAACTAGCGTTCTAAAGAAAAAAAACGACACGGGACACATGATTTGGCAAAAAAATAATGCTACAGCTTATTTCTGTACTATTTCACTTACTTAAAAGCAAAATGTGTATTCAGCGCTTTGTGCAGTTTGACCGCTCAACCATCAGTGATTTCTGGGGTTCATGTTTAAAACAGTCACACCTGCAAGAGTTGCATCAGGCATATCCACATGCAAGCGTGATGCTTCAGAAGAGAAGAGGAGGGATACCGCTGCCGAACAGCAGCCTCCAAGAGGGAGGAACCCGCCACTGCACTGAACCCTGCGTCTGAGAGAAAACCGCACCATTAACAAACAACAGCTTTCAGTCTAGACAGAAGAAACCTTCACTTCTGAAATTATAAACAGATTCAGGTTTTAAAAGCTCAATTCTATCCAATGGTGCTTCAGGATAGCAACAAGACTTTGTTTCATAACAGCTAAAATGTTAATTCATGATTCAGATTCACCGCATGTTCTCACACTTACAGGTTTTTCCAGCAGATGGAGCCAGTCATTGAGATGGTTAACGAGAGCAAACGCGTCAGGGATGTTGTCTCCTTCTGAGCAGAAGATCAGCACTACTGCCATAGAGATGTCCTCTGTGCAGCTGGACCAGACCACAAAAAAAAAAACTCACATTGGCCGGATTCACAATTATAGATTTGACACAATGGTTGAATTTTATGCCGGTTTTTACCAGTCTGTGTAGAGGGCTTTGGTCACTCCTCCTCCGGGAATGTAGAGCCGCTGCTCTGAGTCAGAGATCCCGGGAAACGCACTGATCCTCTCCATCTCCCTCCAGCCCAGCTCCTCCACCCTCTGAGCCTCCTCCTTCTGCAGAGACGGGGTCAGCAGGTACCGCAGAGGAGTGCTGCACACACAAAAAAAGCAGAAATCGGCAACATTAACATTTGTAGTAACACACAAAAATATTTAAATCATTGGGTGTTATGGTGATTTTTAGTGGATATATGATTATGAAGTTCTCCATCAATTATCAACATCATCCACTAAGGTTTGAAAGTGGCACAATACTTTTTGATTTTATTTTCATTGTACATTGTTTTATGGTTTAAAAAAAATGTTACATTAAATGTATTAGCTGAAAAGTGTGCTACCCAATAACATTTATACAATTGTAATGTGGCTTAAGTGTCCAAACACTTTTGTGTAGCACGAATACATGGCATTTAATTACTTTTCTATTCTATCATCTCTGTCCTCAGTGTTTGATTACCCATGAAGCTGTTGGTCGTCTCTGTGATACGCGTGACTGCTGGACAGCAGCACACTCCTGAGGAACCCACTGCTCTTGATCCAAGAAACCATCAGCTTTCGGAATGATCTGACCTTTGTCTAAGAAGAGCAGTAAACGGCAAAGAGTCATGTGCAACTGAAATAAAGAAACTCTATTAGTGGCCAACCAATATATATATATATATATATATACAGTGAGTACGGAAAGTATTCAGACTCCCTTAAAATTTTCACTCTTCGTTATATTGCAGCCATTTGCTAAAATCATGTAAGTTAATTTTTTTTCCTCATTAAAGTACACACAGCACCCCATATTGACAGAAAAACACAGAATTGACATTTTTGCAGATTTATTAAAAAAGAAAAACTGAAATATCACATGGTCCTAAGTATTCAGACCCTTCTGTGTTTTTCTGTCAATGTGGGGTGCTGTGTGTACATTAATGAGGAAAAAAAATTAACTTAAATGATTTTAGCAAATGGCTGCAATATAACAGAGCGAAAAATGTAAGGGGGTCTGAATACTTTCCGTACCCACTGTATATATATATATATATATTAAAAATAATTATCAGCACAGACCGATAAGCATCAGAAGCAGCTTTTATTGTGACAGCACCAGGACATATCTTTTTTATTTCTGAGAACACACAGGAGCTCTGGTTTCCTAATCGGCATTAGCTTTTTGTTTAGTAGTTCGGTCTAATAAATTATTAGAAGGAAATATTAAGCAAATAAAGTAAATGGTAAGAGAGAGAGAGAGAGAGAGAGAAACACTCAGCAGCAGCAGCAGCAGCAGCGTGTGTCATCCTGATGAAGCTGATACACCAACACTGTTTCACTCACCATTATCAGAGTAAAGCCTTTAAAACAAGGAACAGCATCCCCCGACGCAATGAACATTCTTCAGATCGGGTTCGATTTACTGCTTTTTTCGCATCCGTAGCAAGCATTTGAGAGCTGTTTTGACAATTCAGAGCCACCGTACATGCGAATGCCAAAATCCAGAATGGCGTCTGACAAATTGATCCACTTCTTCTTTTTGATCCACTTAATTTTGTATTGTTTTGTGATTTTTTTTCACAATGGATTAATTAATACGCGCGAACTCAGTGTGCAAGTTTTCTGTGCATGACAAATTTTAAGGATAGTCATTGTGAAAATCATGGCCAGGACGTCTCCCGTATAAATGGCACATATGGTCACCCTACTGTAAATTCTAGGCACAGGTAGCTTAGTCTTTTGTTCATCACCACTCACCTCCACACTAAGACAAACATAACTGGAAAGGGAGGGAGGGCTTCACTTCTGCGGCTCTCTGCATGTCTGTGACTGTGATGTGCCGATCAGGGTGTGCTACACTGCTGTGCTGCAAGGAGATATATTTTTTGTCAATGTTGCACACACTTAATATTTTTTACGTTTTGATTAGAAATAAATTTAAATAAATAGGAGAAGTGCCCTTTTTTCCACTTGAGCCCCTGCCCCTCAAAATGTCTGTGCACGTCCCTACTCAGGACCTCGGTTTAACGTCTCATCTGAAGGACACGGTGCTTTTTGACAGTATAGTGTCCCCATCACTATACAAAATGGTTCAAAATTCTGCGGCCAGACTGTTTGGTTGATTGATTGATTGATTGATTGAAAAATCGACACGTTTCAGAAAGGCGTGGCATCGAGGAGCAACAATAATGTACAGTATGTGGAAAATAATGTGTTTTTTTAACCTTGAACCGCATAAACACATTTCATTACACCAAATACACAAAATAATGTTCTTTTTAGCAACGTCATATGACCCCTTTAATATTATATTGTTTGCAAGTACAGTTTTTTTCTTCTAAGATGCCTGTGCACATTCAAAACAATTAAGTGCACGGAGGCCCAGATCTGTTTCTAATAGCACCACCTGTCTGCACACACTCACACACCTGCAAGCACCTCTTTGGTCACTCAACCTAATCCTGCACACTTGTGTTTTTTTTTCTTTCTTCTCACTCTCTCTGGCTATCAGCCTAGATATCAGCATGCAGCAGCAGTTGACCTTCGACTGCAGGACATTGTTCTTTTTACTGAATCACCTTATTTTTTGCATTTGACTCATAAGTGTGATCATGAACAGAACTGCATTTGTGAGAATTACATTTTGGGGCATTAGAGATGAATTTAGGTATGGTTTCATTTAGGGTGCATTAGGGTCCGCTCACTATTTCAGTGGCCTTGGAAGTATTTTTTTAAGTATTCAGGAATTCTGCTGTTAAACATGATTTTAAAAATAAATAAGTTTAAATAATGTGAATGGATGTAAGTCTACGGGATTTCTATCCATTTTAGTCCAATTGCTTTAGGCACCAAGAAAGGCCATATTGTGACCAAAACGTATGCTGTTCCCCAGTTTTTTTTAATAGTATGTGGACCTTTTTTGAAAATGTTTACCTGCTTGGATCATTATGGCTTATGCACTTTTGGTGATTGCTTCAGTCCAGTTGCTTAGAAAAATAATAGCACAAATCTCCTCAAGGCAACATGATTTGATGTATAATTCCTGTTTCCAGCATGTTCCACATGGTGCTTTTTACATTAATAGTGTGCTGCAGTGATGATGTGTTATTGTAGGCCAACCAATAAGATCACATCTCCCTGGTTCCCTCGACAAAAACCCAATTTCCCATCAGCTTTTGGATTATTGCAAAAAAATGCTGTGAAGTTTATGATTCTTACACATGCTCTTTATCATGATAGTCTTTACAAATGAACGGCTTTTATGAAAAGAAAGTCTAAATACAATCGACAGAAGTAAAAATGTAAACGTAGACTATAAATAATCTACAGAACAGTCACGACTTCAACGTCACCATCACTGAGTTCTGACAACTCTTTCAGTCTTTTTTTAAAACATGTTCTCTGAGTTTGAGTTAGAATAGTTTGCAAGATCACAATTATAAACACAAGTCTGTGAAAGTGACGAATGGGTTTATCTGTTCAGTGTGAGGATGTTTAATGTCCTGACAACATCTGTAGTCCCATTTAGACACCTTAGCAACCGCCTTTTTCAAGACCAAAAAAACACACACACACACACACACACAAAAGGGTATTACTAAAGTATTTTGTGACACAATCAAATGTTAAAATATATTGTGTTCACCACAGACTTTATTTCTGGTATTTATCCAAAAACCCATTGACTTCCGGACAATGAATCTGGAAGTGCTAAAATGCAACTTGTTTATGGTTTTGACCTGCAAAAATACATCATCTTTGTAGCACTCTATTTATGTTTGTGCTTATGGTTTGTTCACTAATTAAGCTGATCATAAATTGTTTCTCCATTCCGTGCAATGCACACCCAATTAGAAATGCATGCCACACCTGTGAGGCGGATGGATTATCTCGGCAAAGGAGAAGTTCTCACTAACACAGATTTAGACAGATTTGTGAACAATATTTGAGAGAAATAGGCCTTTTGTGTACATAGAAAAAGTCTTAGATCTTTGAGTTCAGCTCATGAAAAATGGGGGCAAAAACAAAAGTGTTGCGTTTAAAATTTTGTTCACTGTATATATACACCTTGCTATGTGTACTGCGTTAGGCTAAGCGAGACTTGTCATTTGCACTTATATATTGTTGCTCTTTTGTTAGTTTTGACTGCTTTTATTGTCCTCGTTTGTAAGTCGCTTTGGATAAAAGCGTCTGTTAAATGACTAAATGTAAATGTAAATGTAAATGCAATAACAACGTTATTTGCAGCTGTCACACTTTTCGTAATGTCATTATAGCAGTTATTTTAAAAATGGAGCGCTTGTGCAAAGTAGGCCTGCCTCCGACTAAAGATTTTTCTAGTCAACTAGTCACACGTTATATTAAATTGATTAATAAAATAATATACTAAACCATCCTTTAATATATAGGCAGGTGTATTATAGCCTATTCCTCCCTCAAGCTCGCGCATAAAGCAGTTGCCTCTCAGCACCGGCAAAGTGATTAAAAATGTGTAGGGGAAAAAGAAGACATTTTAATTATTTATTAATAAACTAGTGCTTTCTGAGTCTGCAAAGATGAAGTTGCCGAATGCCGACGCTGACTCGCCATCTCCACATGGACGTGCCTTTAATAGAAATGCACCTTTTCATGCAGACTACATAATTAGAGAATATTACAAAATACTACCTCTGTCAATGATCTAGCACCCCCTCAGCACCTGCATTCAAAATTATCTGGCACCGCCCCTGCTTGGGACATGTGTGAATTGAAGAAAATTTAAGAAATTGCAACTAAGAAACATGATTGCCAGTTGTAAACAAACAGAAAAAACACACTTTTAACCATGCTCTTTGGCAACATTGAGGTAAGTGTCTGGGAACAGGTAAGTGTCAAGTCTTCTGGATGATCGGCAAATATAAAAAGGCAGCTATTACTGATGTTCTGACAAAGGTAAGAGTGATTAAAGTGTCAAAAAGGCAGCACTTACCACAGGGAGTCGCACAACTCAACAGGAACAGGTCAATGTGTCAAGTCTCCCGGATGGACTGCAAATATAAAAGGCACACATTAGTTATTTGCTGATGAAGGGAAATGTAAATAAATTTTCAAAAATGGAAACACTAACTTAAGAGAGTCGCTGCCTCTTGCTTCTAAATGCCCTTAATGTCCTTACAGGCCTCCCAAGCTCTTTACATCTTCGAAGGTGGGCCCGGTACGCCTGTGCCTGACTTAGTTCAGGATTAACCCTCACCATTGTGTTTTTATGTTTGCAGGCACGGTCTTGGTGTTCACGCATTCTACAACCTGCTCCATGGGTTCCTCTTGAAGGTCAGGTTCAGATAGTTGGGGAGATGGTGACCGCTTTGGAGGTTCCGTAGAGGGGGGTTAGTTTAGCTTTGGCTGACGTGTGGGCAGCTTGTGTGGAACAGACTCATGCAGCCGGTTGAGACAGGGTGTGTCTATCAGAATTAGGGGAGAGAGGATGTGCATTTTTTGTAGTTTGTTATGGCTAATAGGCATCTCTGCAAGGAGAGGTTTTAATGACGTGAAAGATACAAAATCTCCGTTCTGTATCAGCCCGGCACAGCTGACTAAGGTGAAAATTGTCAATCTGTCATCTCTGTCTATTATCTTTGGAAGGCACTGGATGACCACCTCCATCCACAGCATCCCATTGTCCTTGTATCTCTGCAGATTGAAGGAATAACAAAGACCCCACTTATCGATGTCTGCGCATACATCTCTGACAAGTGCAGCTGCCTCAGTTGCATTGGATGGTGCCTCTGTGGCCTTGTACAGTTCAATGTAGGGGTTTCTGTTCCACCTTGCTTTTAAATGTCTTTGTTCATCCCAGTAAGTTATTGCTGAGAAGTACTTGAATCCCACGAGGCTAAATGTAGACAGGTGTAGATGTCGTGGCCTGCTGCTTGTGCCATTTCCAAAGCTCGGCAAGATGTCAGTGGGTATCCAAAAGCTTTTCTCTCTGCAAGGTCTCTGCAGAATTCTTTGGTTGTTCTTCACCCGACTAACTTTGACAGCACAGGACCGCACATCTGTTTTGAGCCTTTGATGGAAATTCTATCATTTCTGTCATACAGGTCATAAAGGAGGACCCGCATGAGGTCCTGCCTGCAGCGTATCTGAAAATGGAAAAATTCTCTCAATCCTCATCCTTTGGACTGGGTCATTAATCCACGTTTTCATCAGAGGTGGTGACTCCCCGACGCTGGCACTACCAACGGATGACAGGGCCAGGATCCCTTGCCTCCTTGTCACGCTGTTGGGGTCTGTGGAATGGATTCCGAGGGTGATGGTGAATGGTGTGGATGGAAGGTAGAACAGCCTGCCATAAAACAATTCTTCTAGGGTCAGCTCCAGTTGGAAAGCTGTGCAACTGTTTGTAAAACCACCTTGACTGTGATGGTTTTTGAGTAGGGACTCAAGGGTGCTGGTGAGGTGGGTTGCAACTGGTTGCACAACATGCCGCAGGCCCAACCTATGGTCATTATCCCTGAACGGCAGGAGCGTCGGGGTCTTCTCAAGCAGGTGATGAAGGGCTGGTGGGTTCCCTTGCTTCAAGATGGAGTCGGATGCCGCCCTGTAGCATAAATACCGCCTCAATCTTGGCATGTGTGCGGCTAAGGGATTCACTGGCCAAGTCATCCATGTGTTGAATGTATCATGTATCTTGAATGTATGGCCCTTTGAAGTATCATCCTGGAGTGTGTTTTGATATGGACACCGCAGGTGGCAATCACCCTGCTGACTGGGTGTTTGGTAATGGCCATGTGGACATGGGGTGTGTTTGCATATAGCTGTAACAATGTTATTTTGGAATAAGTTTGAGCCCCGTGGAAGATGTTGAGGATTTCCCTGTCAACAGTCATGGGGTTTTGATCCAAGATTGACTGAAATTTCGCAACTTCTGGGATGCCGGTGGTGGTGTATAGAGTATCCCTGTGGCCCACCTCCTCCTGTAGGCTGTAGCGTGACGACATAAGATCTACCCTGGGGTCCTTCCCTGGAGAGGGTGCATGCTGCATGGCATGTGATGGATTGCACTCCTTGCCGGTTGACCAGAGACGCAAGTTCAAGTGGACTTTGTTGCTTCTGGCCAAACTTGCTGAGAAAAATGAGGATTCTCAGAGTTAGGTCCTGGTCAACTTGTCGGATGGCCTGCATTAGCACTCCAAGAATGAACAACTGGTCCTCACCCACATGGCTGCCTCATGGAACACGTCCCTGTAAAGGAAGTGCTTGGTTATCAGCATATAGCAGCATTAAATAAGACTGGAACATATGAAAAGGTACACTACACATGATATTATGCCAATCATGGGCAATTAAATACAGCGTATATTCCTGAATAAACATATAAACAAATAAAAACATATTATTATTACTTACCATAGAGTTCTCGTATCGACCCAGCTTTTATTGTGGAGTGCACCAGCTTTTGAGTCCACCGGAAAACTGCATCTTGTTTAGAAGTACCCGAGAACAATGCACATATCTGAGGAAGAGCCAGTCGCGAGATTTTTGATCGTTTGTGAGGTAAACACGGTTTAATTTTTGTATGAATTCATTCATATCACATCTGTGTCTCCCACCGGAGTTGCCACTGGTCTGTGGATATGTTGTCTGATGGTATTGTTTCAATAAGACTTTTCTGCACGCCAAAGTGTTATTGTATGTAACACAACATAGCGTCATGTTAGACAGTGAATGACGATTGTCATTTTACTGTCTGTCAGGTGCTGACTTCACATCTGAGTGACTTGTCTTAAAGAGGAAGCATAAATGCACAATATGGTGTCATAATCCGTTTTGAAAAACATTGGCCACACGGAAAGACTTATCGGCTGATGCCAATATTTAAAAAAGGAGATCACAGTATGAGCTTGAACATTTCTCATCAAATTCTTCCAAGACCACTTGAAGTGTGATCTTCGAGTAATAAAATATTCCTCTAGCTTGTTTACTCTGATAGAAATGAGATCTCCTTAATATCTCAGTTGATTCTCCTAGAAAACAATGAGATGTAATGGAGATCAAGTAGAGACTGTTGTGCAAGTCTTCTACTTCTCAGACTTTTCCCAGGAAAAAGACCACAGTAATCTTAATGTTGTCAGGGAGTCAACAGCAACGCCAGATCCTTCAGCTCCTGCCACTCATTCACAATCACCCAAATACTGATGCACTCCACCTGTCAACAACGCCAATCAAGCCAGGTATAAAGCCTCTATCAAATCCCTTCCTCAGTGTCTAGTCTTGTTGTTCACATGCGTGCATTAGCTTCCCTGGCTTCTTACCTGATCTACTTACCTGTTCATATTCAGTCGTCAGTTTGAATGAACTCAATCTCAAGACATTTATTCACAGGTTTGTAGAACAGCAGAGATGCATAAGGGTGAATATCAGAAACAGAGTTGAATTCGATTGACTTATCTTGCTGGTAACAGTTCTCTTGTTTGTTGCAGGTGGATGTTGGTTTGCAGATCTGGATCGTGGTATTAAGGAACGGATACATGACATGAACTAGGTGAGTATCCAGGTAAGTTTCTCCATGGGGATAAATGAGACCAGACACTGAGGGGTAGTGATGTGACGTTACCATTCTATGATAATCTTCGGTTATTTTGATCATAGCCTATATATGCCTACAGCCTTGCCTATTTTTCCTACAAATGTATTCCGACTCATTTATTCATATTGTACAATGACTGACATGGCCTTATTTATATAGACTTCATATTTTCTTTGCTTTATACAAGTTTTCATAGCCCAAACTAATTTATTATCTGACACAGACCAAAAATGGCTGGGTCGTCTGGGCAGCTTTTTCCACCTTTTGACCACAAGATGTCGTTAGTGTGCACAGTCTTGAAAAGCTTTGAGTGATGAATCTCTTTACGATACAGTTGAAGGGAAAGCCTCTGTGCTTCGTAAAGTTTAATTTTTCCATTACTACTGGTGTGTGTGTGTGTCCTGGTGATTTGAGTGCAGGTGGTAAACAGAAGGGATCATGGGAAGTGTAGTGCTGAGGATGACAGGCATGGTGAAAGGAGCTGGTGAACTGGTGACATTCCAAGGCTGCCTGATATATTAAACCCATTTTAAAATCATAATGCTATTGTGAATTCACAAACACAGGAGAATACATCAATATCTTTTTGAACATGCCAACTGTTCATTGCAATTTCAATGATCATAGCCTATATATGCCTACAGCCTTGCCTATTTTTCCTACAAATGTATTCCGACTCATTTATTCATATTGTACAATGACTGACATGGCCTTATTTATATAGACTTCATATTTTCTTTGCTTTATACAAGTTTTCATAGCCCAAACTAATTTATTATCTGACACAGACCAAAAATGGCTGGGTCGTCTGGGACGCAAAGGCAGCTTTTTCCACCTTTTGACCACAAGATGTCGTTAGTGTGCACGGTCTTGAAAAGCTTTGAGTGATGAATCTCTTTACGATACAGTTGAAGGGAAAGCCTCTGTGCTTCGTAAAGTTTAATTTTTCCATTACTACTGGTGTGTGTGTGTGTCCTGGTGATTGAGTGCAGGTGGTAAACAGAAGGGATCATGGGAAGTGTAGTGCTGAGGATGACAGGCATGGTGAAAGGAGCTGGTGAACTGGTGACATTCCAAGGCTGCCTGATATATTAAACCCATTTTAAAATCATAATGCTATTGTGAATTCACAAACACAGGAGAATACATCAATATCTTTTTGAACATGCCAACTGTTCATTGCAATTTCAAATTAAAAGTTTAAACCCTCACTCTGAGTTTACAAGATTCAATGTCCACGTATTCAAGAAATTGTGGCTGTAGCATTACTGTCATAAAGAAATGGCCAAAAATGAAAGCTTAAGTAGACATTTGAATTAAGTGTTTAGTCAATATTAAACAAGGATTAGATTGCGCTGTAAAAACAATCGTCAGGGCCTTGGCCCCTCTGCAGGCATTTGATATTACATATATATATATGTACATAAGCTGTATAGTTTATGATACATTATGTATTTTACCAGTTTTGTTCAATAAAACCATACAATTACTTGCTTTTGATACTTTATTTGAACTAATTATTATTGCCTAATTGCTATTACATATGTAATTTATTACAACAAAAAAAATTATTTTCCAATTACTCGATAAATCGTCAGAATAATCGACCGATTTCTCTATTGCCAAAATAATCGTTAGTGACAGCCCTACTCTGAACTCTCCAAGAATATCCATACCTGTGATCATCGCTTTCTCCTCGGCTGAAGCCTCTTTTAATAAACTCTGTTGAACTGTACTTACCAGTGTTGTCTGGTGACAGAAGACCAGACCGCCAAATATGCAAAGCAACACTGAACCAAGCAGTGATCAAAACCCGGATCTGTTTGCTGAGCTTGTCCAATCCATTCGTCAGTGACACCTCTCTCCCTCTCCCCCTCCCCCTCCCTCTCCCTCTCCCTCTCCCTCTTCAACTCAATATGCCCATGGCCCGTCCGACGACATTCCTGTGAGGCGGAGGAATGCAGTGGGTTCCTACACCAGTGCTCCTTATTTTTTGAGATGCAACCCCAATTATTCCCCAGCAATTGGGTCAAGATCACATAAATGATCAACAGTGGGCGTGGTCTGTCTGGGATGCCCACGGCCTGATCACCAACTCGCTCACAGACTTTGTTGCTCACTTCAAGGAAGTTTTTGGCCAAAGCGCCAACGAACTCTCAGTCAACAACCAACTCTTCCGGTAATGTCAAGGCCAATCTACCGTAATGTCAAGGCCAATCTACCGTGAATGATTATGCTCTCCAGTTCCGCACTCTTGCGGCCACCAGCAGTTGGAACAAAGCAGCACTTATCACTGCGTTCCGTCAAGGGCTGAATGTTAAAATCCTTCAACAAATGGCTATTTATGATGATGTTGCGGGGCTAGAGAACTTCATTCAGAGAGCAATACGCATCTCTCAACACCTCACAGCCTGCAATTTGGAAGTCCCTGCTATATCTCCTCTGCCCACCTCACCTCCAGCACCAGAACCGATGCAGATTAATTCATACCATCTCACCCATGTGGAGAGTCAATGGAGAATTATTAATGGATTGTGCTTGCACTACGGAGCAACAGGACATCTGATGTCGGTCTGCCCAGTTCATCCGCCACAGCCAGTGATGAGTACCCTACAATTGCAACCTATGATTGCACCATTATCACGCACTACCATGTGGGGAACCTCTGCTAACCAATCTGTTTCAGCGCAAGCCCTCCTCGACTCAGGATCCTCCGGGAAATTCATCTGGCTGAATCTCTTACAATTAAAATTCAAGAGAAAAACCTGCTCTCAACCACACAATGTTCACACTATCCTGGGAAACCCGTTGGGCAGAGGTAAGATCCTATACATGCTCCGCATCGGCTGTCTGCATTGGCAATCCATCTCCTTTCAGGTGCTGGATGGTTCTACTGCCAATATCATCCTGGGACTCCCTTGGCTGACTCAACGTTCCCCTCAAGTCAAGTTGAACACTTGTGAGATCCTACAGTGGAGTGATTATTGTCTCCAAAACTGCATGTCTCCTGTTCAGAAGTTGTCTACAGCTCCATCCTCATCCATGAATAGTGAAGTGACCATCTGTTCCACGACTGTGGAGAGTCCAGAAACCTCTGAGACTCCTGATATTCCAGTATGTCTTCAGCAAGCAGGGGGGGCAACAGAATTACCACCTCATCGGCCATGGGACTGCACAATTGATCTGCTGCCTGGGGCCATGCCACCCACGGGTAGAGTATACCTGCTGTCCATCCCGGAACAGAAGGCAGTGGAGGACTATATCGAGAAGGCTTTCAAACAGGAATTCATCCACCCTTCTACTTCACCAGCAGCATCCAGCTTCTTTTGTCAACAAGAAGGATGGAGGATTGAGGCCTTGCATCGGTTACCATATCCTGAACTCACAGACTGTCAAATATCGCTACCCACTTCCTCTGGTCCCAGCCAACCTGGAGACTGGAACAGCTTTGTGGGGCTCACATCTTCTCCAAACTGGACCTGCGCTGCACTTACAACCTCATTCGGATCCGCGAGGGTGATTAATGGAAGACCACCTTCATAACACCATCAGGACCCTATGAATACCAGGTGATGCTGTATGGCCTGTCCAACTCGCCCACCGTCTTCCAAGGATTCATGAATGAGGTGTTCCGGGAGTTCCACCATCGGTTCGTCATCATATACATCGACGATAGGGGTGTAACAATATTCAAACCGAACCGAGAAAGCGCAATATGTGTCCGCTCCCAACCACAGGCCTGGCACACTTGAGGTTGACCCCACTTGCACCACGGCTCATCTCAAATCTGACGATGCATGTAGAATATGGTTTGTTGAAAATAACAACATGTAGAACAGACCTATTGGCTTCCCGTATTACAACAACAATGATCAAAAAAGTGGACAAACAACACCGAATGCCGTATGCACGCTAGTATACCAGTCATTTACACCTTCTTCACCCAGGTGTTGAAAGTGTGCGAACATAGGTGAGACATGAACCGCACACACTATCTGTGTTTAAACTAAACTCATTTGCATGTGTTTTTAAGCCTTATCAATTGAAACATTCAAGCAAAGAATAAGCGCTTGAGAACTCCTGCGCACTGTTTGAAGATGTGTGTGCCCACTCATCCATAGCACATACACACACGGAGAGCCTCGTCAGACAGACTTGTGTTTGAACTGACAAACTAACACAAAAAATGTCAACATGCTTATCTTTGTGAGTATCCTTGCAAACATTGCTGGCCATGTCTTAAGTGTAAACAGTCGAGAAAGACAATGCATGTGTATCAGTGTACTGGATCTGTGAATTATGTGTTAAAGGTGACCTATTATGCAATGTTTGGACAGTTGTGTGCCTGCAGTGTGTGTGAATACAACCAGCCTATAATGTTAAAAATCGACCCACTTATTCTTTTATGACCCTTATAAATCTTAAACCGTCTCTCCAAATGAGCAGTTCCAGATTTCTCCCTATATACACATCATCGTAGGGGAAAAAGTCCCGCCCATTTGTGACAATCTCTGCCCTATTAGCATAGACACTGCCCTGAGTGCGAAGTAGCAGTCCGCCATTACTGTTTTCTTGCTGTAGCTGCTGGAGATACAATGTCAGTGTCAAAGAAGGCATTACAGGTGTTGGAATGCACCAATGAACATAGGAGTCTCCATAGACTCTCTCCATCTGAGCTTCATTTTCGAAAGAAAATGTCCCAGAAAAAAAAAACGATGTTTGTGCTAATAATTTTATGCCGGACTGCCTCACGAGGGTCAGTTCAGTGCTGGAGTTGTGCAAAGATTGCTTCTGAAAGTGGGATCAATACCAACCATGTGCGAACGTCAGCTCCAGACAAAGTAAGTATCACATGTCATATTTTGTTTTCCAAATTGTCTTTTCTGAAAGAGCTTCTTGGCACTCTGTAAGGCTAATGTTGCTAAAGCTTCGTCTCTGCCTGTTTTCACTGATGCTGCCTTCATGTGCTACCAGAATGATCATAAATAGAAATGTGGTAGTTTAAAAATTGATGAGGTGATGTCGACCACTTGAATTTCTCGAACTCATAATCACAAGTGGAACTTTTAAAGTTTGTGATAGCACGCAAAGGCACCATGAGACCAGCTCGTCATTATTTCTATCACAACGATATCCTCATCTACTCCTGGAACCTGGCTGAACATCACCACCACGTGAAGCAGGTCCTGCAGAAATTGAGAGAACACCATTTATACCTATATTGGAGAAGTATGAGTTCCACAGTGACACCATCCAATTCCTAGGTTACATCATTGACCATCAAGGCATTCACATGGACCAGAGGAAGTTTCAAGCTGTCAAGCACTGGCCTCAACCTATAACCATCAAAGAATGCCAAGGATTCCTCGGCTTTGCCCTGGCTGTGCACCTCTCACCTCACTGCTAAAGAATAAGTCTCTGTCCTGGACTCCCAATGCCTTCCAGCAACTGAAGGATGCCTTTTACACTGCTCCTACTCTAGTTCATCCAGATCCAAAACTCCCTTCATCGTTGAAGTGGATGCTTCAAAAGTAGGGGTAGGAGCGGTGTTGTCACAATGTCACAGAGAGCCTCCTACACTCCATCCATGTGCCTTCTACTCTATGAAGTTATCCCCAGCAGAGCAGAACTACGACATCGGCAACAGGGAGTTTCTGGCAATCAAGCTTGCTCTAGAGGAGTGGTGACACTGGCTGGAGGGAGCTAACCACCCATTTGAAGTCATCACTGATAATCGTAATCTGGAATATCTTCAAGACACTAAAAGACTCAACCCTTGACCGGCCCGCTGTGCACTCTTCTTCACCCGCTTCAACTTCTCTGTATCTTACCGACCTGGGTCAAAGAACCAAAGGACTGACACACTCTCCCGCATCCATCATACCAAGGAGAGCAACACACCTCCAGAACCCATACTCCCTCCACCCATAACAGTAAGTCCCATTCAGTTGTCCATGGATGACCAGATCACTGAAGCCACTCGCTCTGAGCCTGCTCTGCCGGGAGGTCCAGAAGGGAAAGTTTGTTACATCATCCCTTCGACTGACCCTTCTGGACTCGGTACACTCATCTCCAGGCTCTGACAGGGGACCTCGATTTCCGTCAGCTTATCATCTGGATATCATCCATAAACCAATGGCTGAGCGTAGAATCCAGGAAATTGGGCAATGAGATCTTAGTGCCATAGCCACCAGCCCAGAGCCATTTCCTTCCCTGGGCCGAGTATGCCCAAAACTCCCTACGGCAAACTACCACCGGCCTGACACCCTTTCAGTGCATACTTGGCTTCCAGCAGCCCCTGTTTCCCTGGTCAGGTGAGCCATCGGATGTTCCAGCTGTGAACCATTGGTTCCTGGAGAGCAAGAGGATCTGGGACTCCGCACATGTCATAAAATGGGCTGCTCTCAGTAAAAGACTAAAAAAAAAGTGACGAAAAACGTCACTTCCTGTTTGTTGCTGCTGTGTGTTTTGAGTTTGAGCTCCATCAAGTTAATTCTTTATCGTCTATTTTTTTTTTTAATCTTAAAATATATTGTATACACACTTTTAGTTTCTATAACGTGTGAATATATTCCCAATCGTATTCTACAACAAAAACAGAGTGCCTTGTTATCACGAGTCCGCTATTAGCAAATAGCCCGCTAGCACCGCCAGCGTGGTTGCCGCTAATTTCGCTTGCATTGCTAATACTCTATTCACACACATTACCATTGTTTTACTCACTGTTTCTTGCTTTAATGGCGGATGTGTGTTTACCTTTTTGAGTGCAGGTGAGGACCGGTTCGAGCTGCATTCGGTGCAAGTCGAGCTGGAGGCCGTGGAGAAGCAGATCCGCGACCTGGTGGAGTGGCAGGCCCAGCTGAGAGAGCGGAGAGCCATGCTGGAAAACATCCCGGGCTGACGCTCACAAGTCCGGAGTAAGTATACAGTGCGCTGCTAACTCTCCCACCACCTCTACTCCGTGTGTTTCTCTGCACTGGCCCGGTGCACCCAGGACGCGATCTTCCCAGATGTCCTTCACTCCGGCACCGGGACACCACGGATCCTGGGTGTACCCGCAGAGAAAGACGCGAACCAGGCCCCGGGCGATGACCTCTCCCCCTCCGCCACCTCCGGTCTTCGAGATCTCCACCCGGAACCGCTTCGCTCCCCTCCGCGAGACGGAACGCGACACTGTGATCGTCGGAGACTCCATCGTCTGGCACGTCCGTGCTACGATAGCTGAAGGTAAAGCACACACCCCCTGTTTCCCTGGTGCTCGTGTTCTCGATTATTCTGAGCATATACCCGCGATCCTGAAGGGCGATGAGAGCCCCGGAGCGGTCATGCTTCATGCCGGGGTTAACGACACCAAGCTGCGGCAGACAGAGACACTGAAGAGGGACTTCAGGAGCCTGATCGAGACGATGCACAGCACATCACCCGCGACGAGGATCATCGTGTCAGGACCGCTTCCCACGTATTGACGTGGACACGAAAGGTTCAGTAGACTTGCTTTAAATAAATGGTTATTGTCATGGTGTGCTCTTTGTTAATAATTGGAATCTTTTCTGGGAGCGTCCTAGGCTTTTTCGCGCTGATGGCCTGCACCCCAGCAGAGTCGGAGCGGAACTCATGACGGACAACATCCCCAGGACACTGCGCTCCATATGACTAGTAAGTCAAATCTCAAATAACTGCCATGATGACTTTTGTTCTCCCCTCTTAAATGATAGAAGTACTTGCGCTGTCCATTCTATAAAGACTGTGTCTGTTCCCCGAATAGTGAGGTCAAAATATACATTTAATGCAGGATCTAGAAAAAATCTGATCGTGATTAAACCAGAAAAAGGTCAAATAAATGAACAAAAACAAGTTAAGTTTGGGCTCCTAAACATTAGATCACTCGCACTCAAAGTAGTTATTGTAAATTAAATGATCACAGATAATAGTTTTGATGTACTCTGC
>NW_015505566.1:843335-844257 GCF_001515645.1 Sinocyclocheilus grahami | reverse complement strand
GTCCCAAAACCATTCAAGCTGGCGGTTATTAAGCCTCTTATTAAGAAACCACAACTAGATCCTAGTGAACTGGCAAATTACCCATTTCAAATCTTCCTTTTATGTCTAAAATTTTAGAAAAAGTTGTCAGCTCAATTGTGCTCCTTCCTGCAAAAAAATTCTCTTTATGAAGAATGTCAGGTTTCAGGCCCCACCATAGCACAGAAACTGCACTTGTTAAAATTACAAATGACTTGCTTCTTGCGTCAGACCAAGGCTGCATCTCATTGCTAGTTTTACTTGATCTTAGTGCTGTGTTCGACACTATAGATCAGTGATGGGCAAACTTGGCCCTTCCAGGCCACTTTCCTGCAGAGATTTGAACCAACCTTGATAAAATTCACCTGCCTGTAGCCTTCTAGTAGTCTTGAAAACAATTATTAGCTGATTCAGGTGTGTTTGATTAGGGTTGGAGCTAAACTCTGAAGGAAAGTGGCCTGGAAGGGCCAAGTTTGCCCACCCCTGCTATAGATCATGACATATTCATAGATCGATTACAAAACTATACAGGTATTCAAGGGCAGGCTTTAAGATGGTTTAGATCCTACCTGTCCGATCGCGGCCACTTTGTTCATTTAAATGGGGAGTCATCTCAATTATCACCAGTAAAATATGGAGTGCCACAAGGATCTGTCCTAGGTCCTCTGCTATTTTCAATATACATGTTGCCCCTTGGTAATATTATCAGAAAATACGGGATTAGTTTCCACTGTCATGCTGATGATGCTCAACTATATCTCAACAAGACCAGATGAAACTTCTAAATTTTCTAAGCTAACAGTGTGTTAATTTTAAAGATTGGATGACCAATAATTTTCTCGTATTAAATTCGGATAAGACAGCGATATTACTTATTGGACCAAAAGACAGTACACAGAATCTC
>NW_015505566.1:836782-842755 GCF_001515645.1 Sinocyclocheilus grahami | reverse complement strand
ATTACAAATGACTTGCTTCTTGCGTCAGACCAAGGCTGCATCTCATTGCTAGTTTTACTTGATCTTAGTGCTGTGTTCGACACTATAGATCAGTGATGGGCAAACTTGGCCCTTCCAGGCCACTTTCCTGCAGAGATTTGAACCAACCTTGATAAAATTCACCTGCCTGTAGCCTTCTAGTAGTCTTGAAAACAATTATTAGCTGATTCAGGTGTGTTTGATTAGGGTTGGAGCTAAACTCTGAAGGAAAGTGGCCTGGAAGGGCCAAGTTTGCCCACCCCTGCTATAGATCATGACATATTCATAGATCGATTACAAAACTATACAGGTATTCAAGGGCAGGCTTTAAGATGGTTTAGATCCTACCTGTCCGATCGCTGCCACTTTGTTCATTTAAATGGGGAGTCATCTCAATTATCACCAGTAAAATATGGAGTGCCACAAGGATCTGTCCTAGGTCCTCTGCTATTTTCAATATACATGTTGCCCCTTGGTAATATTATCAGAAAATACGGGATTAGTTTCCACTGTCATGCTGATGATGCTCAACTATATCTCAACAAGACCAGATGAAACTTCTAAATTTTCTAAGCTAACAGAGTGTGTTAATTTTAAAGATTGGATGACCAATAATTTTCTCGTATTAAATTCGGATAAGACAGCGATATTACTTATTGGACCAAAAGACAGTACCCCGAATCTCTTGGATTACAATTTGCAACTAGACGGATGTACTGTTCTAATTCAAAAATCTGGGTGTTATATTAGATGGCAACTTGTCTTTTGAAAATCATATTTCCCATGTTACAAAAACATCATTCTTCCATCTTAAAAACGGTCACGGAGCTAACCCATGATCATTTATGAACTATGGGCATGTAACCTCATAACACACACACACACACACACACACACACAGAGCAGGTAGCATTACACAGTCTGTTTGCCGGCATTGACATCTGTACACAGACTTATGTAATGTTTGACTCAGACGAAGCGGTGTAGGATGTGTTTTGGTGTGTGTTGAATTAATGTGTGTATTATGTTCATGGGGAAGTCTGTACATGTTCAATGTGTTGTGTGATTTAGCCAGTTAACATAATGTGACCAGCATGTATAAGTTCTGTTTATACCAATACTCGTTGTACAAATAACCATAAGACTTATTCATGGTGTTAAAACATTTATTTGATAGTTTATACAGATTAACAGATATACTTACTAGCAGTGAAACATCAGTTACCAAATCTGTGCTGTATAAGCCTTGAGGTATTTAGACCTGGTATTTGTGTCCCCTGAATAGACCGGTCCATGTTTTCTTGAGGTCAGTAGAAGGGTCTATACAGTTGCAGTGAAACAAATGTATTTCTGGGGGGTCTTTCATGCTTATGTCTTGTGGGTTTAAAACTGTATTGATATTCGGGTTTTGTAGGTAGTATGTGTCTGTATGGCTAAAGGTTGTATATGGTAATTGTGCCTGGGCTTACCCATAGAGTGGTACGCTCCCGAGGGCGGGGTTTAGAATGTAAAATGCCGCAAGAGATGTGCTCTGGCGGCAAAGTTGGCGTGCTTGTGCTCTTGTTCGATTCACAATGGCAGTGAATGGACTTTTTAAGATTTTGATTGTTTCGTTTTTGTAATATGTCTAACTTGATTCTGGGGACCTTTGTCACCGATTGCACAATAAATGCACCTGCGATGGGACTTTAGTGGACTGGTTACTTTTTACGGATGTCTCACTCCTCTAGCCGTTTTCTAACTCTTTGGTCTCTCCTTCCACAGTATCTGGCAAGCCTGATGTGCCTCCTCCTCCTCCAGAGATCGCTGAGGAACAAAACATCTACAGAGTCAACACCATCCTGGACTCCCGGTGACGAGGCATCCACTTGGAATATCTGGTCGACTGGGAGGGATTCAGCCACAAGGAGAGATCATGGGTAGCACATGATGACATCCTTGATCCTGAGTTATTGACAGTTCCACACTGATCATCCAGCAGCCCGGGGCCATGACCGTCCTCATCGCCTCATCTTGCGGGCTTCTGGAGCCGCCCGTGAAGGAGGGAGTACTGTCACGGAGTCAACAGCGACACCAGATTCTTCAGCTCCTCCCACTCGTTCACAATCACCCGAATACTGATGCACTCCACCTGTCAACACCAATCAAGTCCAGTATAAAGCCACCATCACAACCCTTCCTCAGTGTCTGGTCTTGTTGTTCACACGTGTGCCTCAACCTCCCTGGCTCCTTACCTGATCTACTTACCTATTCATCTTTAGTCATCTGCTCCGCTCTCCAGGTCCATCACCACCTGCAAAGACACCAGTGTGATTTAAGATTATTATTAAGTCTATGCTCTGACCTCTCCAAGAATATCCATACCTGTGATCATCACTTTCTCCTCTTCTGAAGCCTCATTTAATAAACGCTGTTGAACTGTACTTACCGGTGTTGTCCTCCTTCTGTTTGCTAACAATGGTCTCCTCTAGAGTTTCATAACCGGTCTCAAATGAGGCTCAAGTTTGTCTTGACACCGAATCTGCATTCAATAGTCAAAGAGCTTATTATGAAGTCAAATATGTCTCGTCAAATTCCAAAAAGTAATTCGAACTGATAGAAAAACAAAAATGTGATCTTTTTAGTTTCTCAGTTGTTTCTCTTCGACAGCAAAGAGATGCAGTGGAGATCAAATGGAGACCTTTCAATAGGTCTCCTGCTTCTCTGATTTTTCTGCTGAGAAAAAGACCCTGTCCTTTTTCCTAGATTTTCAACATAGATCTCAACAATGTCTCAAACTGTGCCAGACTTGACAAAGACTGTCATGCAAAAATTTCAATATGATCTCAACTATTTCTCATCATATTCTTCATAATTTCAAACATCTGCCATCAATCAAAGCTGATACTTAAATGAAACATAACAGAACTCAATTAAGTCTCCTGAGCTATGAAAGAACAACCTCTGAGCAATACAATGCTCTTCCAGATATCAGCACCAGGACATGATCATGTACATGAAAATACAGCGCTGGTTATGCAAGTATTATGACATTATGTTTCACAGATTGCAAATGCAAATCACACTGCGGATGTCTGCGTGAGATGCTATCGGCTGTATTTTGCATGCGCACCCGTATTCTGTTATAATGTATTCGGGGTGTAATTCTAGTACCCATGCAAACAGCAGCCCTGCAGATGATTGACTCAGCATGTAGCCTTAAAAAGTGTCTGTACATTAAGGCTAATGAGAGGAGGCTTTGACTTCCCTTTAATCTGCTTAAGTAAAGCATGGCCTCCAATGTGAGGAATGTCTGCTCTTAACGCTAACATTCTCCTCCTGTCCTGTGCATCACACTGTGATCATGACAACAAAGACCTTGCAGAACAAAAAGCGCATATTTTCCTGAAACCAAAACACACACAAAACATCATAAATGCAACAAGTGCATGTGTTTCTGCATGGAACAGCTCTGTAATTCTTCATATGTATGTATATATTGAACATTTTTAAGTGTGCCTCTCAATCAAAAATACATATATTCTTTTGGTTCCTTCATATGACTTTTATTTCTATAATATATTATAATTTATTTATATAATTAATATAATAGTTTAAGAAGTAATCAAGGAGTGACAGCAGGAGTCAATGCCGAGTTCTTGTTGCCAGGGTAATGGTGGCTCTCATAGGTTTTTCAGGCAGGTCATGTGACCAGCAGCTTTGACGTCACTGTGGGAGGCAGTTTGGTACTCTGAACTAAGCTGCGGGTGAGTCTTGTGGAGTTTTTCATTGGAGCTGCTGGTTGCATCAAAGCTTGTTCCTTATACCTGTGGCTGCATATCAGCACTGAGGCCACACAACGCCTCTTCTCTGCCGAGCTCCCCAGGTTATGGCCATCTAAAGTCTCACGGCACAGCACCAGAACAACCTTAGGTGAGTTCTATCTTTTTTGTTCATGTTTTGCTGTTTTTCTTGCAGGTGAAGTCTCAGCAGGTATATGCTGGCCATGCACTGATGCACTTGTCAGAGGACGAGAAATTGAAAACAGTCAGCTGAGAATTTTGGGTATCTTGTGAGGTTTGGATGAAAGGAAGCAAGCTGTTGCTTGAACGTGAACAGGATGCAACAATCTGAACTCTTAGAATGAGGACAGCTCTGTGTGGAGAGTGAAGGTTTGGTTTTACTCCAATCTCTCCTTTATCCACTGAGAAACCTGGAACTGACAGAGTGCCAGAAGGCTACTGACCTGAGTGGATTTCAGACCATTTGGCTTTGGATAAATCCTGGAACATAAGGCTCAGAGGAGGGACACTACCTGATTTCACAAGAGAAACACAGAGTCTGATCACATGAACAAGACCAGATCATCTGAGCTACATTACATGCACTTTAAAGTGCCATGTAGACAGTAGAATATACCACAATTTTTTTTACATCAGAATTAGAGAAAGCTTAGACACATACACACAAAAAACATTCAATTTTCAAGTGTGAAACCGCATTTGTTTTGTAAAACATGCTCTAATAATCTTAATCTCATTTATAACTTTGACAAAATAAATCATAGTGTAGTCGACAGATAATGTCCATGGACAACATAAGTCTTCTTCAGTTTTTTAAACTTTTTGCTTGAGTTCACTTCAGTAAGTGCAAAACAGTCCATCTAATTAACATATGCTCATCAATTCTAATTTAAAACGCCTTAAAAAT
The DNA here is from genome assembly GCF_001515645.1 of Sinocyclocheilus grahami. Lineage (NCBI taxonomy): Eukaryota > Metazoa > Chordata > Actinopteri > Cypriniformes > Cyprinidae > Sinocyclocheilus > Sinocyclocheilus grahami. The sequence goes on along the minus strand of NW_015505566.1, from coordinate 838,048 downwards.
CAGACAATGTCTGTGCAAACATTTTAATGCATATGCGAAGTAACACTGCAATTATAACAACTCTATTGTTTTAAATTCACATGGATTTGTGTGAAAGGGGAAATAAGCCTTTTACTCTAAATGACTTCATTCTCATTATTGAGTGGTTGGTCACTAGTACACTGAAAAGTAGAAGAGGAATCAGATAAAGTCAGTTGAAGTATCACTGGGAACTCAGGTTAAGTGGCAAACTTGTTTTCAGAACACTTAACAAAACATCTCAGGTTGCAGGAAGTTGTTGAGACGCTCTTTTTTCACCTTTTGCATTGTTGTGGCATGCATGTAGGTTACACTGCAATGTTTTAGATCTGACAGGCTGTTCCGAAAGCACACATAATTCTCCGAGAGGGTTTTTGAGAAGACGCAAGTGGGCGCTTGGAAAAATGTGACTGTCTGTGGGGATGTGGAAACAGATGCTCGGCTTTGTGGGAGAGTTTAGTAAAGCCCCAGAGAGAGGGAGAGAAATGAAGAGAGAATGTAGAAAGGGAGAGGGGAGTGTCTGTTCAGAAAACTTCCTGTGAAGAGCTGCCGACATACAGAGCTGGTATAGAGAGGGAAGAAAGGGGGAAAGAAAGCTGGCGACATCACTAGGTCCAACAAGTGAAACTGAAGTGCATCATTTACATCAAGGTGAGTCAGAAGATGAATGTTTTTCTTGCTACTGTCACCTTTGGCTGTATTTGGTTTGTAGGGCACTTTTCTTTGTAAAGCTGCCTTGGAACAAAATGCATAATGAAAAACGCTTCATAAATCTATTCAATTCAAACAGTCTGTGTGTAGTTGATATGACATATCAGACGGTACACTGTTAAAAATAAAGGTTCCAAAAAGGGGTTTTTGTAGCAATTCCATTGAAGAACTATTTTGGAAAAGAAGCTTTCAAAAAACCCTTCAGGGAACAGAAAGAATAATTTTTTTCATGTGAAAAACATTTTAAATCGTCTAAAGAATCTTTTTTCACTATAAAGAATCTGGAAATGGAATGGAAATGTTCCATGGATGTTAAAGGATCTATCTATCTTATAAAAAATGTATTATTTTATTTTATATTATTATTATATCTTGATGTTGACAACCCAACAACATATTATTTGACATATTACCCTGCTGAAAAAACCAGTATATGCTGGTTAGGTATGTTTTGATGCTGGTTTAAGCTGGTCCTTTGCTGGTTTAAGCTGGTCCTTTGCCAGCACATGACCAGCATAAACCAGCAAAAGGACCAGC
>NW_015505566.1:831941-836772 GCF_001515645.1 Sinocyclocheilus grahami | reverse complement strand
ATGGACTAACCCAACTTTTGGGTTAAAAATTTAATGTAAAAATGTCAACGGTTCAACGGTTGGGTTAGTCCATATTTGACCCAAAGTTGGGTTGAAACAACCCAGCATTTTTTAGAGTGTATGGAAATCTGACGTGACGTTATACCACCATCTTATATCTTTATTTTGACAAAAAATAAAAGGACAATGTATTAGATGTCGAAGTCTATCATGTAGACTGGTTGCAGAGATTTACATATGTAATGTTTGGTTTGGGACTAGAGTATTATGACCAATGCTGTCCATTAATGTCTTCTGTTTAATAGTGCACCTCATAAGCATGTAAATATGAAGTGTCCACTTTCTCTGCGTTTCAGCCTTAGTATAAAGGTGGTAAAAGCATATACTGTGACTTGTTGTCTCACTTATAAAATGCTTCATTAGATCCTGAGTGCTTCTGGATCTCAGTGGAGCATGATGGAGCATGTGAATGTGGCGGTGTTTGGATTGACTCTTTGTGAGGATTGCGTGTATTTTTAATGAGGCTGAGGGTAGAGTTATTACTGTAATGTTCAGCTCAAGCACGTACATTCACGGTGACAGCAGCTGAGAACGGTAATGGCACTTTGTAATGAGTCAAGTGATAGTGATTTCACACTCGAGTTCCTCTACATTCAATTTGTGTGCATTGAGGCTGTAATGTAAAGGCATTTCCTGTTTGCGATCATCATGTGAAGTCTCCCGTCACTATTGCTGTAATTGCCCGTGATTTCAAGCTGTAAACGGTATGAAAAAAAAATGTTTCCAAAAATAGGGGCTTTGCAAATATTTAGACTAAGAGCATGTGCAGGAATTGTCGAGCGTGGAAGGATGGAGGATTGTGTCGAGGTCAAGCAAGGATAGTTTACAAGCAGTTAACGCTTTTAGATTGATGGCTGGATGTTTATATTTGAATTAGACAAAAATGCTTTATGTCAAAAGTCTGGGTATTAATATAGAGTTGCTCGGGGGGGGTTTCAGACAGGAAATATGGACCTTTAACGACCTCAGTACTGTCAGCCGAGTGTGTGATATTTATAACTACTTTCAAGTACATTCACTGAATTTTTCTCATACAAGCGAAACATTTAGAAGGTCATTTTCCTCTAGCTTTCGGCTGCTTATACTTGCACAAATGTTAATCCAACATGTTTCTCTTATTTAAAATTCCACACTTTAGTTTGACAGTGTTTTGAAACCGTTTAGCGAAGGCAAAGATCTTAGCAGAGGTCACACGAGAGAGAAGGACACCATTTTAGCCGAGGCCTGTAAAACCCCACTTAACAATCACAAACTTTCTGCGTCCATGCAGAATTCCAGCTTATTTTAAAAACGTCTAGTCTTTTCATTATTAAGGGTTTGTTTTATAATGCATATTTTATTTCATCTGTTTACTCTTGGGTGTTCTTGAGGTTGCAGATTGTTGTGTTTTACGCATTGGAGTCCAGTATGTACAGTATACCTGCTGTATTCTTTATCGCCAAGACCTGGTATAAGATATTTAGTGGCCCTTACATAACAGACATGAACCTTGAGTTAATCCTGCAGGTACAAAGACACAGAGAGAGAGATTGTGAGGGAAAGCAGACTTGTTAGCTAGTTAGTGAAAGGAAATTAAACAACATGTTAGTTGAAGGAAAGTTTTTGATGCATTGTGTGTTCTGTGCAGTCAGTGTAGGACTCTTGCAAGCAGATTTCAGACTCCAATTCACACTATTAACTAGTTGCATGCATATTAGCATATTGGCTGTTTATTAGTTCTTATAAAGCACATATTAATGCTTTATTCTGCATCACCATATTTTAGATCCCTTAATCAACCCAACACCTAAACCTAACAACTACCTTACTAACTATTAATAAGCAGCAAATTAGGAGTTTATTGAGGCAAAAGTCAAAGTTAATACTTAGATAGTGAGAATTGGTCCCCAAACTAAAGTGTGACGTATATCAATATTAATATTTATTGACTGTATCACTTATGAGCAGATCTTGCTAAATGAGATTGAAATTCTTAAACTGGCCCCTAGGTCATTTTTCCCTTTATAAAAAAAACAAAACAAAACAATAAAATTTAAATTCTCCAACCTTATAAAATGGGCCACACTTTATTTTAAGGTCCAATTCTCGCTATTAATGAACTATTACGACTTTTGCCTCAATAAACTCCTAATTACTGTTTAGTAATTATTCACTAAGTTTAGGTATTGGGTAGGATTAGGGATTTCAAATATGGTCATGCAAAATATGTGCTTTTTAAGTATTAATAAACGGCCAATGTGCTAGTAATATGCATGCTAATAATCAGCTAGTTCATAGTGAGAATTGTTCCCAATGCTAAAGTGTTACCATAAAATGAGTTTGAATGTGTGAGATTCTTGTGGCATGGTCATATTTACTGGTGTTCGGTGAATTTTCAGGGGCAAAATCCAGTCATTTCAATAGGAATTTCCCCACGCAGATTTCACAGCAGGTTCATGTTGTTCACACGAATTCACTGTGTTGGCCACCAGAAAGCTGCTTGGGTTGAAAGTGACTTCTGTGCTGCATACATCAGTCGACTATAGATAATTGACAATGGGCTTTTTTTTGCCCACAAATTTTGCTGAAATGTGATCGCACTTTTAATCAATCAATACATTCAATTGGAATAATGAGAGCACTGTGTTTCTTGATTTAGCTCTGGCTTTGTTTTAAACTATTTTTGTTGGAGACGTAGAGCAAAAACAGATAATACTGAAAATATTGTGCCTAAAATATAAATAACTTATGAACTTTTTTGTTTAGTAACTGTTATATGAAATAGGTGATATATCAGATGTTATACTGTAAATATAAATGACTGCATTATAGCTCATAGAGGCCCAATGTGAATCTTATGTGAACAATAATGTATTTGAAACACATTATGAGGGATTATGTGTATACAGTATTTTTTCAACTGTTTAAATTGAACTACTGCAAATTGAGCCCTGCAAAAATTCATAATTCATTATTTTCTTAAAGGGATAGTTCACCCAAAAATGAAAATTCTGTCATTAATTACTCACCCTCGTGTTGTTCGAAACCCGCAAGACCTTCGTTCATCTTCGGAACACAATTTAAGATATTTTTGATGAAATCTGAGAGCTCTCTGACCCTCCCATAGACAGCAAGGTAACTACCAGATGTAGTTCCTAGAGACGAAAATGTGGAATAAAGTCATTATTTTTGTTTTCTTTGCACAAAAAAGTATTCTCGTAGCTTCGTATCTTTACAGTTAAACCACTGATGTCACACGGACTACTTTGTCGATCTTCTTGGTACTTTTCTGGACCTTGAACGTGGTAGTTACCTTGCTGTCTATGGGAGGGTCAGAGAGCCCTCAGATTTCATCAAAAATATCTTAAATTGTGTTCCGAAGATGAACGAAGGTCTTGCGGGTTTCGAACAACACGAGGGTGAGTAATTAATGACAGAATTTTCAATTTTGGGTGAACTATCCCTTTAATTAGCATTTTTGTTGTAAATTCCAGAAAAAAAATATATAAACCCTTAAATCAAGATCAAAAGCTAAATGTGTTTTAATAATTTATTTTATTGATTAATTATTATTTCATGTTATTATTTCATTATTTCCAACGTTATTCTTAAGTTTACATTTTAAAACCTGTGAAATCATATTTCCTAACATGTGGAAACACAGTTGAGACCTAAACTAAATGTTTATAAATGAGACATAAATTGATGTGGCATGAATTTGGTGTTAGCATAGCACAGATGTCAAATGTAGATTGAGGTGAGCAGGTGCCAGCAATGAGCCACAGAAACCAACAGTCTTGCAAGGGTTGGCATACAGTTAATAGCTATGTGTGCGATACATGAAATTCATAACTAAACATGAATCATTGATCCTGATTCATTCTAGAGATCAGCCTACTGTCTGCTAATGCTCACTTGATTTTTCCCCTTGACTGTAATTTTAGCATACAGTACACTTATTGAACAAAACAATGTAAATGCAGCACTATAGATGACTGTTGATGTGAAGGAAATTTCCGCATTGACTAATGTCACTAGATGTGCCCATGATAACTCATACCCAGAAATGCTGTTCTTTCTTGCAGTTAACACTTACTGTACGTTTATTTTGGTGAGCTTGGGAAAGAACAAGGAAACTATGAGAGTACTTGATGAGCTTTTCATTTTGTAGCCCCCTCACAAAGATGAATGCAGCATTGACATTTTCCACAGTCATACTTCAGTTTCGGAGCTTGTAGTTTTATTTAGCCTCGGTGGTTTTGAAGGTTGGAGGAAATGGAGATATCAACCTTTCTATCACATGACACGCACCTTCCTGTGTCTTGTTCCATCATTTGTATGACCACTCGTGAGAATGTTCACTTCTGTCATTTCGATGGCTCGTGCTTTCGTAAGGCTGTCAACACAAGTAAGTCACAAGTCATTAATTTCATTTATAAGGCAATGCATGTTCTACGTTGTATCTGCTGATGCATCAGAGATGAGAATGAAAATAGCTGAGCTCTGATGCTCATCTGGGAGACTGATTGACAGAGTTTGATTTCAGCTTGCAACATTTGATCCATTCTTTTTCTGTTTGTTTGTTTGTTTGTTCCTCATGAATAATTTTATAAGGATTTTTTTTTTTACTTCTAACTTGTTTACTACTTGTCTTGTGTAATAAAATATTTATTTATGAAATGACCAAAGAAAGAAAGAAAGAATCAGGTATTTTTTTGTTTGTCCATTAAAATAACTAAACGTCCTGTAAACATAATCCTATAAACATCATTTATTTATTTATTTATTTATT
>NW_015505566.1:831699-831924 GCF_001515645.1 Sinocyclocheilus grahami | reverse complement strand
TGGTTGCTTGTTTGTTTGTTTCTTTGTCTGTTTGTTTGTTTGTTTGTTTGTTTGGTTGGTTGGTTGGTTGGATGGTTGCTTGTTTGTTTGTTTCTTTGTCTGTTTGGTTGGTTGGTTGGTTGGTTGCTTGTTTGTTTGTTTGTTTGGTTGCTTGCTTGTTTGTTTGTTTGTTTGTTTGTCTGTTTGTTTGTTTGTTTGGTTGGTTGTTTGTTTGTTTGGTTGGTT
>NW_015505566.1:789348-831487 GCF_001515645.1 Sinocyclocheilus grahami | reverse complement strand
TGGTTGCTTGTTTGTTTGTTTCTTTGTCTGTTTGGTTGGTTGGTTGGTTGCTTGTTTGTTTGTTTGGTTGGTTGGTTGGTTGTTTGGTTGGTTGGTTGGTTGCTTGTTTGTTTGTTTCTTTGTCTGTTTGGTTGGTTGGTTGCTTGTTTGTTTGTTTGGTTGGTTGTTTGGTTGGTTGGTTGGTTGGTTGGTTGGTTGCTTGTTTGTTTGTTTGTTTGTTTGTTTGTTTATGTTTATTTATTTATTCATTCATTCATTCATTCATTCAGTGCTAAAAAAATAAAAACATTTAAAAAGTTTTTTTTTGTCTTGTCCAGTAAATAGCTAAGCATCCTTTAAACTACTGCATAGTGTATTATGTCATATTTTCAGATAGTATATCATTAAATTGTTTTTATATATATATATATATTTTGTGTGTGTGTGTGTGAAGGCGCTGGTTTGTAGAGAGGGGATACAGTGGCCAGCAGGGGTTCAGTTCAGATGAGGATGAGCACTGGGTTTGTTTAGGCCTCGAAGGATCATGGGAGAATACAGTATTTGTTCAGAGAACACTTCTAGATGTTCAAAATAAATTGTCTAATGGGGCATCCATGTTTACACAGAAAAAAATAGATGGTAAACACAGAGGGCATTTTAGAGAAACATCTTTGACAAAGTTGATATATAAATTAAATAAAAACATTAATTAGAAAAATAGCATTAACTATTGAACTAGCATTGACAAAGCAACATCTGAGCAATACAGTTTTCTTCTTGGCCACATAATTCAATATTTAAAGTTTTATTCAAACATATACTACTGTACACTACTTTTTTGAAAGAAGTCTATTATGCACAGCAAGGGTGTATTTATTTGACCAAAAATTCTATAAAACAGTAATATTGTGCAATATTATTATAATTTAAAAGATTTAAAAATAACTTTTTTCTGTGTGAATATATTATAAAATGTAATTTATTCCTGTGATCAAAGTTGAATTTTCAGCATCATTCCTCCAGTCTTCAGTGTCACATGATCCTCCAGAAATCATTCTGATATGCTGATTTGCTGATGAAGAAACATTTCTGATTCTTGTCAATGTTGATTACAGTTGTGCTGCTTAACATTATTGTGTTAATATTAATATTATTGTTATTGTTAATATTAATATTATTGTGTTAATATTTTTTTATATATTTTTAGGTATAAAAAGTTCAAAAGAACAGCATTTATTTGAAATAAAAATGATTTTATAAATAAGACATTATAAGGCATTATAAATGTCTTTATTGTTACTTTTGATCTAGTAAATACTTCTTTGCTGAATAAAAAATAAAAATAAACTTTACTGGCCCCACATTTAACATTTAAACAGCAATTCTAATTTAATCAAGTAAGGGGCCAGATTTTAATCATGTAAGTGGCCAAACAAAATGAATATCAAGCTAATGTTGTTATGTTTAGTTACATTTAACTATTTTCTTAAATAAATTTCCTAAAGTGGAAAGAGCACTTACTGACTGGTATGATTAGTATCTTCAAAAGCAGTTGGTTGACATTCATTCATTTACTTAATTAATTTCCCCATCAATTTGGTTTCACCCTTTATGACTGATGGTTTCCTACAAGCACATATACTGTAAGTGAGAGAGAAACAGATGTGGCAAAAACAACAGAAACGGAATGATTTTTTAAATATTTGACTATTTTTCTCTTTGTTAGAATTTGACTCTTTTCACATCATTTTGTTAAAGAAGACATAAATAAACACACTATATATATAGCGTGGAGCTGGATGGACACATGCGCTACGTGAGGAGCAGTGAAAGGCAAACTGATGGACTGCTTCCTGTTTACAAGAGGAGGTTCAGTTTCTCCATCTCCCCAATCTGATTTATTTGTCCCCCATCACTCTCATCTCAGTGGACATGGATGAGAATAAAGAGTCATTGTACACAACATTTGTGTCTCGCATATAAAAATTACTTTTATTATGAATAATGCAATTTTTATGTGTTAATATAGACACTGTTCTGAACACAACTACAAAAAAAATATTTTCTTTCTTTTCTTTTTTTACGTCATTGAGGGTTTCCTTGCTGTATTAAAACCAACCATGAAAAAACACCCATTTTATAGAATTACGCTAATATATGCTCTCAAGATCATATGTGTGTAGGACTGCAGACACGTGGGGTTTTATGAGAGATTTGCACCAGGAAATGATTCGGGTGCAGCTGCACACACACACACACACACACACACCAGCAGATGAGAGCATCACTGTGGTCTACCAATGGAAAGTTCAGTTGACAGATGGGAAAAGGAAGAGAAATTTTAGATGTGTGGCAGATATGTGTGCTTTGCATACATAATAGTATGTTCACAGCGAGGGACTCATCCCGTCAAGGTTTAGGCATTGCGTATGTTTACTGCAGAGCTCACGAGACTTAAAAGAAAATGCTATCTTTGTCTCCAAAAAATCCTTAGGAGGAATAGATGTGAAAAGTGTTGCTATAAAGTGACAGATTTACTTTGAGACTGTTTTCACTCAGAAAATGCAAGTACATTTTTACAAATAATTACAAAGAAATTCTGAAGAAGAAATTTTGAAAGACTGAAACAGTTATTTTCTTGTAAAATGCAAGTTTCAATATTTTATTTATTTATTTTTACAGTGTATAGAGCTATAAATTGTATGTGGATAGAATCAGATCAGGTCATTGATCTTAGAAATATTTGATGAGAAACATTTATTGAGATCTCTGACTTTTAATGTCAGACTTTGGTATCATGGCCAATCTGAGCGCAGTAAAGATTGCTGAAATCTCTTCTGAGTCTGAATGTTGAGATCTTGAGATCATGATAAAAGTCTGAGGAAGTGGAGATGTGAGGGAAAAGTGTCCATTTGCTTTCTATTTCATTTCACTGATGTCTAGGAGAAACAATTTAGATATTAAAGAGATCTCTTTTGCCATTTTCTTTCCTATTTACAGTGCTCCTAAACCAGGGGCCCGGAGCCCACTGGGGGGGCCTCGGCACGCAAGAGAGCTTCAAGATTAAAAATAAGACAAAATAAGTATAATAAGCTAAAACTAAAAATCAAGATAGTTCTTATTTCATTTCAGCACCTCAACACCCATTTTTCTTTTAAAAACCGGACTCATTTTAAAAGTGTGATTTCTAGACATGGACTTGCTTTTGCAAAATTGTTCTTGAGACTATTAAAAATGTTTTTGACACAAAGGTTCTTTCTGTTCACCAAAAGCTTATTTGGTAAACTCAAATACATTTTTGCAAAAAAAAAAATTTGTTTATTTCCTATGAATTCAGTTTCTGATCTTGCATTAAATGTGTGAACCCCAACCTATTTCATATTTGCTAACGGTGAGATAGAATTAGTGTATTATTTACTTAAGAGTTCCTTACCGCTAGAACTTAAAATAACAGTTCTTCTCTTCTTCTCCTTCGCCTCTAGTTGAAGCCACACCATCAGCATGGGAAAGCAGAACAGCAAGCTCCGTCCCGAGGTGATACAGGACCTGTTGGAAAACACAGACTTCACTGAGCATGAGATCCAGGAGTGGTACAAGGGCTTCCTGCGGGACTGTCCCAGCGGCGCGCTCAGCATGGAGGAATTCAAGAAGATCTACGGCAACTTCTTCCCCTATGGAGACGCGTCAAAGTTTGCGGAGCACGTCTTCAGAACCTTCGACGCCAATGGAGACGGAACAATAGATTTCAGAGAGTTTATTATCGCCCTGAGCGTCACGTCACGCGGCCGTTTGGACCAGAAGCTGAAGTGGGCCTTCAGTATGTACGATCTGGATGGCAACGGATACATAAGCAAGGCGGAGATGCTGGAGATCGTACAGGTGTGTGAGTGTGATTCTCTCGGTTGAAGCATTACAGATGTCTCCTGTCCTGACAAAGTTAGAAATCCTGTTTCCTCCATGATAAGGTACTTTTACATTGAGAAAAGTTTACAAAAAGAGCAAAGTCATTCATTTTCATAGAAAATTACGATGCTAAACCTAACAGTCAAACTTCAGTTCATTTCACTCAAACATAGTTCATTGCACTTAATAGAAAAAGTAATGTGAGCTCAATAGCTGATAATATTAAGCAGAACTCAAACTGAATGAGTTTTAGTTTCCAGTATGCTTTGCTTCAGAATCTGTAAGGAGAAGTAAATGTTGAGGTTAAATGCTATTTTATGTGTTTTTGCACAAGATTAAAGGAACACTCCACTATTTTTGAAAATAGTGAAAATAGCTCATTTTCCAACTCCCCTAGAGTTAAACAGTTAAGTTTTACTGTTTTCGAATCCATTCAGCCGATCTCCGGGTCTGGCGGTAGCACTTTTAGCTGTAGCTTAGCATAGATCATTGAATCTGATTAGACCGTTAGCATCTCGCTCAAAAATGACCAAAAAGTTTCTATATTTTTCCTATTTAAAACTTGACCCTTCTGTAGTTACATCGTGTACTAAGACCGACGGAAAATGAAAAGTTGCGATTTTCTAGGCCGATATGGCTAGGAACTATACTCTTATAAATAGGCTTGTTGGAAGTTACCTAGCTGGGAAATATTTTCAGGTGCTGCGTAATATCACTGCACCTGCTGCACCCATGATACGGCAGCAAAGTTCCTTGATTATTACGCCGGAATGAGAGTATAGTTCCTAGCCATATCGGCCTAGAAAATCGCAACTTTTCATTTTCCGTCGGTCTTAGTACACGATGTAACTACAGAAGAGTCAAGTTTTAAATAGGAAGAATATAGAAACTCTTTGGTCATTTTTGTAAGGGGAGATCTATTAGTGTTTATTGCCGTTATTAGGGGTGGGCAATATGGCAAAATATTGTACTTTACAAATACGCTTGAGTACATGTACAGTAAATGAACATACTTTCCAGAAGGCCAACAATTCACTAAAAATGTTTTTTTTATTGGTCTTATGAAGTATTCTAATTTGTTGAGATAGTGAATTGGTGGGTTTTTGTTAAATGTGAGCCAAAATCATCACAATTAAAAGAAGCAAAGACTTAAACTACTTCAGTCTGTGTGCATTGAATTTATTTAATACACGAGTGTCACAATTTGAGTTGAATTACTGAAATGACATTCTAATTTATTGAGATGCACCTGTACAAATAAAACAAGCAATGCTTGGTTTTTCAGGCACAGTAGGTGTATTTAGCAGTTGCAGTTGCACATATTTTTGTGACCTCTGAGCAATAAATGTAGTAAGCCTTTTTGGTTGAATTTGGACGAGTGCGGATCTCTTTCATCTCTATATTAGTGAATAATATGGCAAATCAGTAATATCAAACTGCCTCTAGGAAATGTCTGTTTTTTGACTGGTGCCTTATTACCTTGTTTTTTAGACCAGAAAAATTTGCAATTTTCAGTTACGCATGATGTTTTGCTTAATTAGGGAGATTTGAGTGCAGCGGGTACTTACTTTTTGCTCGTATTTAGGTAAATTTCACACTGTCGGAGCAATTGGTGACTTTCTAAGTCGACTTCCTAAGTGCACTCTTTGAATCTAAGAGCTGAGTGCAAGCAAATGGCTGTAATTTCCTTTTCAGTTCATTCAATTCTCTGGGAAAAGCAGTCGCTATGGTTACTTTGAAATTTATGAACTGACAGCTCCAATTCCAAATCAGTCCTCTAATTTTCTCTAATAAGATTTAATGTCTACTTAGACCTTAACAGCATCATAGCTGCACTCCCAAAAGAGAGCAAATTCTAATCCAGAATTCTCAAACCAAAAGCTAGAAAATTCTAAAGCAGCACTGCATGCATTATTGCATTACATTTCTCCAATAAAACAACCCAAGAATGCATTGCAACGAGTTCAGAATCATCCAAGATGACAGATGATTCCGTCATGGAAGACAAAACTTGATTATAAATATAGTTATGCTTGTTAGAGTACTGTGTTGTTAGCTTGGCGACATGCTAAAGACAAACTACTGAAATGAATTGTGAGCTGAATTTTTGTTTGCAAGGTCACTGCAACAGTGAGGAAGCTTAGTAGGCAACAGTAAACGACAAGGAAGCTTGTGAAATAGATTTTGTCTTGTTCTGTTTGAGTAGAATTTTACACTTAAGCTGATGTTGATTTTATCTTTGCTGTTGTCTTCCTCAGGCCATCTATAAGATGGTTTCTTCGGTGATGAAGATGCCAGAGGACGAGTCCACACCTGAGAAACGCACGGATAAGATCTTCCGCCAGATGGACACAAATCGTGATGGTGAGCTTCCTATCCACTTGAGAAAAAGAAGTGCACTTAAGTGTATTGAATGCACACTTGTAGTGTACTTAAAATCTTAAAAGTATATTTAAAAAAAATAATTTCACTGAAACAAAAGACCACTTAAGTGCACTTAAAGAGAGACACTTTCATGAGTGTTTCTAAACACACTTAAGTAGACTTTTAAGAAATGCACTTAGTAACACTGTCAAATAACTGTTTTACTTTAAAGTGCATTTAAACCCATTGTTTTAATAATCTGTTGTTGTGTTTAAAGAAGTACACTTGTTTTGATGCGTTGACTAACATACTAAAGCGCATGTGAAGCACTTGATTATCATTTTAACTGTAGTGTGTTATTCAATATAATTGCATTTGATGTTAATTTGTTGATGACATTACATTACACATTACAGGTGTTTAATTACATATATATATTTAAAATTCATGTCATGCATGTTTAGTAGAAATAGCATTAAACTATATTTTAGTTTATCATAAGTGCTTGTCAGTACATTCGACAGTACACAGATATGGCAGTATCATATTTCAAAGATAATAAAATTAATTATGAAATTACATATAAAGATGTACTTAAGTCCTACATAAGTGGGTAAAAACGCTCTAAAGGTCACTAATTGCATTTAATGTAAATTTAAACTATAATACATTTTAATTTAATTGTAAACATGCACTTAAGTGTCCAAAAACGTTACATTTACAAGTATATTATTTCTGCAATATGTATTCTTATTAAAAGTATGCTAAAGTGTACTTATATAGAAGTTTAAGCGGACTCACAGAAATCAGGCATTGGTAAAGATTTTTTGCATGTCACTTGTTGCTCAAAAAAATTAACTGCTTTAAATATGCTTTCGAATGGCTAACTGACCCAAGCTAATCAGCCAAATCCTGCTTATTTTTGACCTTTGACCCTGTGTTGTTCCGCAGGTAAACTGTCAATCGAAGAGTTTGTAGAGGGCGCAAAGAACGACCCATCCATCGTGAGACTGTTGCAGTGCGATCCCAGCAGTGCGGGACAGTGAATCAGCAGCGTCTCGCTACTGTCATAACCTCTCTTACACAAGTCTTTCTGTTCGCTCTCCTTCGAATATCAGCAGAGCATAGACTCCAAACCACATCCCGGTCTCAGTGTCTGTGGGTTTCCCACTGAACATCACGCATGGAAACATGCGACCATTCATTCAGAGATCATACACACTAAGAAGCTTGTGTTCATGTGTCTCTCTGGTTTTTCAGTTCCTCATATAAGGCTTTTTTGCCATTTAACATCACATCATGTTCCTGTTATAAACATTTGGTACTGAAGTAAACCCTTTCGAAAAGGGCTTTAAATATTAACAGACAGGGAGCTGAAGCAAACATTTCCAAGCATGCAAAATGCACCAGATAATGTAACACTTTGTCAAATTTTCTAAACACCAAAATATAATTTATTTAATAATTATTTTTTTAAGAATTTAATCAATTAATTTTACACATACAATGACAAATGTCATTTCTAGTGTTCCTAGTATTTCAGTTCCATTGAGCATAAACATCTATTTAAAAGAGAGTGACTTGTCATGTTTTTTTTTTACTTGATTTTGTTTTTTTTCAACGTTTATTGCATTATGATGATGTCAGAGCCTGTGATAGATTCTGAAGGGGCGGTTGGGGTCACATTTTGTCACGATGGTGCTCCTTTAATGAGCATCAGTATAACCTTTAAAACTAAATAATAATCATTCTTTAAAAAAATGATATTTTTTAAACATTAATACTCACGGCATAGGACTGACAATAACCAAAAAGTTGGAAAATACCATGAAACAAAGAAATATTTTCATAAGGACAGCAATAATAGTAATCTTGCAGCTTCAAAAGAGACATGAAAAAGTATTTCTACAAAAAAAAATTGTAGAAATAATTTATGGTTTAAAAATGTATCACAGCACAAAAAAACTAAAAGTGCTTTTCTATATCAAACTGCTGTTATTATTGAAATATGGCATTTTCTTTTGTTTCAAATCATCATTTGTACAGTAAAAGCATATGTTTGTAGGACTGTGACAATGAACAGCGAAGACCACATGTTACTATGCGCATGCACAACGGACCATGAACCCCTGCAGCATTTACTGCCAGACACCAGCAGACACATTCACTTCAGCTTTCCAGACACTTTCTACTCTATCCAGACCTCGATTCAGTCAATCTTCTTCCCACACCAGGGAGCTGTCAAAAAATACTACACATTAGCATGAGTGACTCACCCAAGTACTATTCAATTTGACTGAATCTTGGTCTTAGTATTCGGTTCAGGTCTTTATTTTTATATCCGGCTCAAATCATTTTGCACGTTCTACTGTGGGGTGTGCACCTCAGACTGAATGTATTCTCTGCATCTACTGGGGCATTCTGCACATTTCAGGATGAATATGTGTGTATGTGGTATGCATGTAATGCTTTTTGAGTTCTCGTGTGTTTATTCAGTCAGCACTTGTGAGCATGCAGTCGGTGACATGACAATTGGAGCGTAAAATATCAATGTGTAAGAATATTTATACACAACCTCAGGGTTAGAAGTGACTATGTTTTAAATGCAAGAGACAGTGTAAGTGGATGGCGTGTGCTTTTTGTGTATTGCAAATCTGTAGTCCATTGATCAATGCACAAACACTCGCTCACACGTAATCCACATCAGAGGCCACATGTATAGATATGGATAGCCATCAGAAACTCTCTGCGGTTTCATTTGCTGCAAAGCCGAGGTTGGGATGATCAAACTTTCTTCAGCCACATGCTGATCAGAACAGTTCATGAAGGAGCTTGAATTTAAAAAAAACTGTTTAAGCATCTGGCATTTCATTTCTAAAGCACACAAGACAGCAACATGTGGTCAAGTGCCAAACACAGATTAAATATATATATATATATATGGCAAAACAAACAGTGTTCTATCAGTGTAAGCTGTGCAACTAAATGTTTGTCATCCTTTTGTAGATTTTATATGGTAACCTGTACATTGTGTGTGTAGATATTATAAACGCAGGCGTCTTTTTTGGTTATATCATAAATAAAAGAAAAGAAAGAAAATGTCTCTTAAAGTTATTAACCCAGGATCGGTTGTAACCCTGGTTTAACAAAATTCTTGTATGGAATTCTCGTTAACCTACAGGGTTTAAAGTGGCCATATCTCAAGATTAAAGAACGAAAGTTCGCTGAAAATGAACTCACCCTCAGGCCATCTAAGATGTAGATGAGTTTGTTTCTTCATGGGAACAGATTTGGAGAAATGCAGAATTACATCACTTGCTCACCAATGGATCCTCTGCAGTGAATGGGTGCCGTCAGAATGAGAGTCCAAACAGCTGATAAAAACATCACAATAATGCACACCACTCCGGTCCATCAGGTAAAGTCCTGTGAAATGAAAAGCTGCGTGTTTGTAAGAAACAAATCCATCATTAATGCATTTTTAACTTCAAATGAAATAAAAAATGAGTCCTCTATTTAACATGCTATTGCTTGTTAAAGAGTCATCTCGTCTGAAACAGGAGAGAAAGCTGCACAGGTCAAGCATCATTTACAAGTCAATACAGTCCAAAACGGCTCTAAACAAATATGTGGGTGGATTTTGATGTGAGAGGACAACAGGGGATGGACTTTATCACTTGAGGAAGCGTTATTATGGAATATGGACTTATATTTTAGCCGGAAGTAATGGTTTGAAGTTTTAAAAAAGTCTTGATGGATTTGTTTCTTACAAACACACACCTTTTCATTTTACAGGACATTAACTGATGGACTGGAGTGGTGTGGATTATTGTGATGGTTTGTATCAGCTGTTTGGACTCTCATTCTGACGGCACCCATTCACTGCAGAGCATCCACTGGTGAGACACTGATGTTATGCTACATTTCTCCAAATCTGTTCAGATGAAGAAAACTCATCTACATCCTGGATTGCCTGAGGGTAGGTAAATCTTCAGCAAATTTCTGGTAAACTGTTCCTTTAATTGTAGTGTGAAAAAAAACAATCCAAATTTGATAAAAAATGCTTTTATTTACATACAAATTATTATTCCGAAGTGCCCTTTTACATTATTTCTTTTGGAAGACAATGGTTTTCAAACATTACAGCTCAAAATGGTGCTGATCAACTGAATCGGCACTACACAGTTAATGTTATCCTGTTACACTATACAAACACTAGAAATGAACCAGACTTTAAGACTGCATAGTTATTTCAAACATAATGACAATGAGACGCTCATATTTGGATGCAAAAGGGAAAAACCTTCGCTGTTTATGTAAAGATACACGTTCAGACAAGGTCATGAAATCTTTTTGCATTTAAAACCAATGGAACCTTTATAAAATTAATTTCACATTAAACCATGAGTGCAACATGTAAAACATGCAACTGAAATGTGTCTGAGCTACACTTACTGTGACTGATCATTAGTACTGTACAGTTAAACATTACAGTATTTATACATATTTCCTGCTTTGCACTATTTAGCATACAAAAACTTGAAATGGCACAGTCTCATAAAAATAGCTTTCTTTTTGCATCAGAAAAAAAGTCTGTGAATATTCAGACAGTAAGAAGCTAAATCATATCTACCAAGCTAACATTAACAATAATATTAATGGCACCATAATACACACACTCACAAAAAAACATTGACAGTATTGGACACTTTTCACAGATCAACAGCTCTGCAGACTCTCAAACTCCACAGAAAAGTCCAAAATTCATATTTTTGCTGCAAGCAAATGTATCTTAGCATTATAATTCCAGTGGACGCTTGCTTTTGTTGAATATTCATACTGTACGCACAGTATTTTGATGTGATGAAGAGATCACGTATTTCATTTCATACTCCACTCCAGTGAAATCCTTTGGAAGAAACAGTTGAGATTCAGGTGGGAATCTGTTGGTGGTCTCCAAAATTAAGTGAAATGTGAATTAGTCTGTACTTTGGTCCTTAATGTGAAGCCAGTGATAGCAATATACTTTCCATCCACAGCAGAACAGTGAAATTGTGGACATGTTTGGGATGCGCCGAAACTCCTAATTGACCATTAAAAATCATACTTGAGGTCTCTTAAAAATGAGGTATGTCAGCTTTAGTTGATGTCAATTCAATTTATGGACAGTTGATGTTGAATCTGACCAGGCTGGAGTCCAAGTAACAAGTCTTTTAGCTTAAACATACTGAATGTTAGAAATGCATGTGCTGCTGTTCATATTTCCGTTAATGTGATTTTGTAAGCATCTGCGTAGTTCTCAATACTCAGGATAAATGTGTCCTCGTTAGAGTAGTGCTCGATGATATTGTCGTCCAAGTTCACCAGGATCCTGAAATGTGGAGAATAAACTAAATTACAACGGGCTTATTAGTCGTCATCTGAATCTGAAATGTCCTCTTAATAATAATAATAATAATAATGAGTTTTATTTTTTATAGCGCCTTTCCAGAGCTCAAGGACACTTTACAATAAACATCAGAAATGTGAGGATAACATCAAAAAAACAATCAAACAATAATACAGAAAGTAAAGTAAAGAGAACATCAGACATCCGGGGAGTAATATATGGATAAGACAACATAAATCAGAATAAACAGAGGTCAACTTTGGTAACATTGTGAAAACAAATGAGTTTTGAGCAGCGATTTAAATTCAGACAGGTTATTGGCAAGACAGAACGATCTGTGAAGAGAGTTCCGTAATTTAGGGGCAACAACACTAAATGATCTGCCCCCCATGGAAGAGAGGCGATACCGAGGGACGGTTTCAGGGTCCTCTTGAAATAGCTTACCCTTTCTTGCTCTTCTTGTAAATCTTGGCCATTCTATCAATGGGAACACCGTACTTCTCTGAAATCTGTTGATATGAAAGAATTCATCAATTAAATCATGTATCAGAGCGTAAAATTGACAATGATTTGATTTTGATTGCTTAAAATAAATTTAAAAAATCTATATAAATTTGTTCATGATTCAGTTGGATCTGATTATTTTAGTCTTAATTATTTTTTTTAAATATGCTGAAGACACAAATATAATTAGATGGATCATTTTTACCAAGAGGTAGATTGGGATCAGGCACTGGATTTATACAACTGAAAATGGCCAATCTATTTACAATTTATACACTTCATTTTCAAGTTGATGCTGTTTCATTTTACACCTCCATTACTCAGCACACTGCGTCAGTAATTTAGAGTAGAGCGCCCCTACAGCGACAGATACTCACTGCATCCATGAGTCCTCTGAGAGTGGGCGACCGCAGCATCAGAGCATCGAACACCTCATCCGACTCCTTCCTCACGTACAGGAGCACTGTGAAAACATTAAGTCTGCTTAGTGTCAAAGCAATCTCTACTGAAGTAACTGGACTTAATTATGTCATAGTTTTTCTTCATAGAATTTGAATAGAATGTGGAATTAAATTAAGACTTTAGAATCTAATCAGCGGTGGGAATTCAGAGCATGCTGCACATAGAAATGATAGAGTAAAGTACAACCACCCTACAAACAGCTATGGAAACAATTAAGAGACCACTTGAAAATGATCAGTTTCTCTGGATTTACTGAATTGACTAGGTATGGGTTTGAGTAAAATGTTCATATTTGTGTTATACTCTGTCTGATAACATTTCTTTTCAATTTCAAATAAAAATATCTGAGCTTTTTTTTTTTTTTGCCGAAAATGACAATTGCTGAAAATAATAAATGCTTTTATTTGTTGTGATTGAAAATCAGGGTTATTCCACCAAATATACTGATTTCTTAACCCTTCTGAAGTTAAAATCATTACTCAGCACACTGCGTCAGTAATTTAGAGTAGAGCGCCCCCTACAGCGACAGATACTCACTGCATCCATGAGTCCTCTGAGAGTGGGCGACCGCAGCATCAGAGCATCGAACACCTCATCCGACTCCTTCCTCACGTACAGGAGCACTGTGAAAACATTAAGTCTGCTTAGTGTCAAAGCAATCTCTACTGAAGTAACTGGACTTAATTATGTCATAGTTTTTCTTCATAGAATTTGAATAGAATGTGGAATTAAATTAAGACTTTAGAATCTAATCAGCGGTGGGAATTCAGAGCATGCTGCACATAGAAATGATAGAGTAAAGTACAATCCCCCTACATACAGCTATGGAAACAATTAAGAGACCACTTGAAAATGATCAGTTTCTCTGGATTTACTGAATTGACTAGGTATGGGTTTGAGTAAAATGTTCATATTTGTGTTATACTCTGTAAAGGTCTGATAACATTTCTTTTCAATTTCAAATAAAAATATCGGAGCTTTTTTTTTTTTTTGCAGAAAATGACAATTGCTGAAAATAATAAATGCTTTTATTTGTTGTGATTGAAAATCAGGGTTATTCTACCAAATATACTGATTTCTTAACTCTTCTGAAGTTAAAACATTGGTATTGTGTTGTCTAAAATTGAATATAAACATGACTGAAAACATGGCTTCTTTTTTGTTATTTTGACCAATTGTCATTTTATGCAAAAGATACTCTAAATGGCATTTTAATTTAAAATTTGGATGAAATGTCATCAGTAGTTTACAGAATAAAATAAAAATTACGTTTTATTCAAACACATAAATATAAATCGTAAATCCAGAGAAACTTAGAATTTTCAAGTGGTCTCTTCATTTTTCCATAGCTGTTTTTATTTAAAATATAGTTAACAAATCATTTGATGAGTTGATTAGCTGATTGGCATGTCACCATATTCTAATTTGTTGAGATTTGATGGGTTTTTGTTAAATGTGAGCCAAAATTATCACAATTAAAATAACCAAAGACTTAAACTACTTCAGTCTGTGTGCACTGAATTTATTTAATACACGAGTTTCACAATTTGAGTTGAATTACTGAAATAAATGAACTTTTCCACGACATTCTAATTTATTGAGATGCCCCTGAATAATATATATATATATTTTTTTTTTTTTTTTGGCTACAACCAGCACCAAATAGAATTTTTAAGAAAAAGACTTTCAAACAATAGAATCCTACAGAAGCTTCATGGAACATATTCATATTTTTATTTATTTATTTTATTTTTTTGGTATAAAATGTCCTTGTTTTCTCAAGAATTGTTTATGGCCTGTGTAGGTGTCTTGAAACTGTTCTTATTTTTTCAATTCTGTGCAATAAATCAGAAAATAGCATCATAATCTCAACTATTTTAACTTTTGGCGAATTGGTGGCTAATTCATATGAATCCATACAATCTCATTTGTACATTATGTTAAGGGGTGGACCTTCATGTTTACTTTTCTCTAAAAAAAAAATTTTAAATCACATGTTTTGTCCAATTCTCATCATACAGATTGATACGAAATCGCCACCTTGTAAAACAGTGAGATCAGGTTGGGAAATACACTCTTCAGCTGTAGATGTGCATGTGTGTAAGTGTGTCTCTGACCTCTCTTCTGTGTCTCCTCTCTGGGCTGTTTATGGGGCGGTGGACAGAAGTCATCCTCAGACTGCCGGAACATCCTCTTCACCAGCACACTTCTAACACAAACAAACACAATGGCATCATGCCTCTCTCAACTGACCAATCACATGATCAGATTCTGATCTGAATGACCTGAATGCAGTGATATGTGACCCCGGACCACAAAACCAGTCATAAGGGTCAATATTTTCGAAATTGAGATGTATACATCATCTGAAAGCTGAATAAATAAGCTTTCCATTGATGTGTGGTTTGATAGGATAGGACGATATTTGGCCGAAATACAACTATTTGAAAATCTGGAATCTGAGAGTGCAAAAAAATCTAAATATTGAGAAAATCACCTTTAAATTGTCCAAATGAAGTTCTTAGCCATGCATATTACTAATCAAAAATTAAGTTTTGAGATATTTACAGTAGAAAATTTACAAAATATCTTCATGGAACATGATCTTTGCTTAATGTCCTAATGATTTTTGGCATAAAAGAAAAATCAATCATTTTGAGCCATACAATGTATTTTTGGCTATTGCTACAAATATACCCCAGCGACTTGACTTACTGCTTTTGTGCTCCAGGGTCACATAGGATCTAATCATGATTATTTGACAAAACAGCAATCACTGTGTACTTAAAGGGTATATTTACACAACAAGGATGTATTAAAAACAGAAATGTTTTTCCTTTGTATTTTTGAAAAGTTCTGTGAACAGATGACAACATCATCAAATCACTCCGTTCACACGAATCCGCGAAAATGACTAAAATGCTGCATTATTCATGCCAGACCAGTAGTTGGCAATGACACTTTGTAGAGAAACACTACGCAGCTAATGTAATACACGTAATGCGCATGTGCATAATGTCACAGTTTTCACAAATTCACATTTTCATGTATTACACAGAAACGATAGCGGTATTGTTTTCCAAAACATGCACTCTGAAACCTGTTCACAAAAGTTTGCATTTTCAGGCCCCCAAAAACAGCATTGTCGTGTAAATTAATGGTTTTGTGTAAACACCCCCTTAATTACAATCATTACATTTTAATATTGACAAATTTAAAGCGAATATAAAAATGTCACAAAACACACAATTAATTTTTCCTTCTTAAGAGTAGTAGTGTGCCATGTGACTATTTTAAGACTTTAAGTGCTTTTAAAATATTTTAATGTGTAGAATATTATTTGTATACAATGCTAGAGTTGTATGTGATAACATTACTTTTTTAAGTGTATGTGTATTAGACTTTTACTGTAAATAATATAACTAAAACAGACAATTAAATCATTATCTGAATGATAATTAATTACCAGGAAAATGTCATCATCATGATAGCCCTAAACCAAACACTAAACAGATTATATATGATTCATGTTATGGATGTAATACCACAACTCAATACATTTTACAGTGAATCATTTTTTTTATTAAACAGTGTTGATAGTCACTTTTATTAATAAATATTCTTGAGGATCCCTGTGATCTACTATTGCATCAGTGCTAGTAGTTAATTATGAGGTGATGTGATGCTCATTTAGTTATGATATAAGAATATCTTATTCTGTTTTACAGCATAAATACTGAGAAAAAGCTCAAACTCACCCTTCGCGTTCAATTTCCTCTGTATTAAATGCAAACACCTGCAAAGAGTTGTGTTCAAAAGTTTGTCGTTTTATTTCCAGTAAACATTCATAAGCAAGCATCTCTGTAACATTCAGAACAAGCCGGAAAATAGACACTACAATGACCAGTTCAGCAGATATCACTCCTAATAAACAAATGTCACCTAAGTATCCAAGATACTCACACATATGCTGCACGAGGAAGGTAACCGTGAACTTTCATGTCGGGTTCTGAAAGGTCAGTCGCTCTCTAATAAGTTTCAATCTCGTTAGACACACAATGGACCGCTAAGGTCTTCATGACAGTTCTTTAATGAGCCTCTACAGCCTTTTTGAGATTTGAGGAAGCAAACACAGAGGGCAGACTATGTGACCTCAATTACAGCCGTCTGCAAAATGGCAGAGGACTTTCAACACAAAAGAGCTTGTGATCTGGTCATTGAGTGTGTTTTCAGACTGACTCATACCTGGCCTGCCCTCTGTAAGTTCCCAAAGTGCACATCCGGGATGAAGAGAACCGGCTGGGCATCCAGATCAGTCATAGTTTTAAAGAAGGTGGCGTCACATTTTTTCGGGACAGAAACCGCCCCGACGCCTCCATCCTTTCCTGATGAGATGAAGTCATTTGTACATGTAAGAATAACTGTTATTGATGATAATAATGGTGACTCATCCTGCAAAACACAGGTTTCGGTCCAATCAAATGTGCCATGGACTAGCAAGTAGCACATCATGGTTCATGGTTGTGAAGCCTCTAGATTATTCAAAAAATGCACTTCAATAAGAAATATGTCAGGAGAGAAAATTGTGTTTATCAAATCACTTATTGCGTTCCTTAAAGCTTATTTTTATGAATTGGAGATGCTTTCAGTGCTTCAGACCTTTTGTCTTCTTGCGGTTCTGTTTCCTCTCCTCATCTCTGATCTTCCTCTCCGCTCCCTGAGCCGCACAAACACAGACAGGAAAAGCACAGAGAAAAGAGAAATTAGAAACAGTAGCATGTCTGTGAAAAGGTAACAATAATGAACAACCACAAGATGGCACTACAGTTCCTGAGTTGTAGACCAGGAACACACCATAAACATGTCTAAATAATGACCCACTTAAGCTGTAGGTAAAAGCTTATTAAATTGCTTATTAAAATAAGTGAGCATGCATATATATTGCTGCACGGATGATGTACTTTTGTAGGCTCAGAAATGAGAATTTTGCTAAAGTTAATGGGATTTTGAATGGGTTTTAAAGTCTGTATAACACAAGGTCAGGAGGATCATTTAACAGTATATTCTACAATATGAAATACATCAGTAATACCCCTTGAGATTTTTAAAAAGCTTTTACTTGTTTTGAAAAAGGTGGTTGATCACAAGTGTCTGAATGGGACTCCAGAGGTTGTCTAAGATATTAAACATCGTCACACTGAACAGATAAACTCATCTGATCACTAGCCACTCTCACAGCCTCATTGTGTTTATAATCACACTCCTGCAAACTATTCTAACTCAAACTTTCAAGGAAAATGGTTTTAAATAAAGACTGAAAGAGTTGCCAGAAGCTCAGTGATGGTGACATTTAAGTCATGTGTCCGTGGTGTACTTCGTTTATAACCAATGCTAAGCTTTCTCTTTAATTCTGGCAATTATATTTAGGCTGCAAAATTGAAAAAAGTTCTGTTCATTTGTGAAGATTATCACGACGTACAAATGATAAAAACTTTTGTTAGTCACAGGACTTATATTCTGCAATAATCCAAAAGCCTATAGAAAAATCCTATTGGGTTTTTGTCAAGGGAATCGCGGTGAAACGAACTTACAAGTTGACCTAAAAATTTAAAAAAGTCATCACTGCAGCTCTCTATTACTGCTGTTTTAAAGGGATAGTTCACCTAAATGTGAAAATTTGCTGTTAATTTACTCACCCTCAGGCCATGTAGGTGACATTTTTTATTCTGTAGAAAAGTTAAAAGTAAAGTAAAGCACTCTAGACTCGTGAACGCGCTCCGGACAGTTTGCATGAGGCTATAGATTACAGGCAGTAATGTTGTAAATAGCACTCTTGTTTCTTGCACAGACCAATTGTTTTGCTTCATAATACATCAATATATCATAAGGAGCCACGGATATTAATTATGTGTTGCCTGTATATGCTTTTTTGACTCTAAAAGTGACGGTAGCTGTTGACTTGCATTTTATGAATCACCAAGGACCACGGTTTCAGCTATAAATCTTCTTTACTGCTCCACTGATGAAAAAAAGAGTCACCTACAAATTGGCCTGAGTAAATTAACAGCAAACTTTCATTTCTGGGTGAATCTCTTTAACTATTCCTTTTAAATCTCCATGACTGCTTCCACAGATATACCCATATGTTGGAATACCATATGCATAGGTTCAAAGGTTATAGGTCAAGCTTCACCTTATCACAGAAGGCCTTGATTTGACAGTAGGCTCTGTGCAGGGGTTTGTTGCTGCGGTTGTTGTAGCTGTAGGTGTCGATCTGTATCATCAGAGGAAGACCCTTCACCCCCTTCTGAGAGGAGAAATCTGTGCTCAGACAGTTCACCGTGATGAAGATCTAACAATCAAAGACAAAAACAGTTCAGTTCCACATGAAGGTTCATGTTAAGAAAACAAGCATGTTAGTGGTGTCTGTCAGTGCAAAACTCTGCCACTGGGGTACTGTGGGAGATTGTTATGATATATAATGTAGGTATCTGGATGTACATGTAACAGACGGTTGCATAAGAACTGCCATATTTATATTTTCTAACAGCTTGTTCCGGATTGACCTACACAGTCCTGACCGTTGAAAGTGCACATTGTTTTTCACCCACCATCCACCTACACACGCAAAACAGGTGCCTGCCTCGACACGTCTATCTGTACCACTGACTACTACAGAAACAACGCTCTGACTGCACACTAACAACTATGCCGTTTCATCTGCACAGAACACTCAAAGTTCCAACTGAAGGAAATAGTTTTATATTAATACAAGACCCAATTTTAATCTTAAATGTCATCTTTGCATTGATTCATTTTCAATTCCAAAGCAGTTTTTAGCCTCTGCCTCCTCTCTTGCTCACTAAATATTTATGTGGTTAGTTATTAACGGTTTCATATAATAATCCTTTACCAATGCCAGAGGACAAGAAAGAGGCCATCGTTAGGTGAAGCGTGGCAAGAAAACTGAATTGGAGCACTTCATATGTATTGAATACACTCATATGGCATCGGAAAATCTTTTATTTCCTAATTTGCCACCGGAAAACCTTCTATGTAGCAATGCATGACTTGTATTATAACAAAAGATTTCTGTGTCAAATAATACTATCCTTTTAACTTTTCGATTCATCAAAGAATACTTTTTAAAAATGTATCGTGGTTTCCACAAAAATATTAAGCAGCACAACTGTGCTGCTTAATATTGAAATTTGCCACCGGAAAACCTTCTATGTAGCAATGCATGACTTGTATTATAACAAAAGATTTCTGTGTCAAATAATACTATCCTTTTAACTTCTCGATTCATCAAACAATACTTTTTAAAAATGTATCGTGGTTTCCACAAAAATATTAAGCAGCACAACTGTGCTGCTTAATATTGAAATGATCAATTTCAATATTGATAATAATAATAAATATTTCTTGAGCAGCAAATCAGCATATTATACTGATTTCTGAAGGATCATGTGACACTGAAGACTGGAGGAATGATGCTGAAAATACAGCTTTGATCACAGGAATAAATTAAATTTTTAAATATATTACAATAGAAAACATTTATTTTAAATTGTAATAATATTTCACAATATTACTGTTTTCGTAATATTACCACTCGTAAAATAAACTAAGCCCTTCCACACTGCAGCAAGGGCATAATTTCCAGCTCACAGATCAATGGCTCATGGAGAGACTCAGTTTATGGCTTCCTCCACTCCAGCCTGATGAGAAGAGCTTTGAAGGGACTTGTAATAAAAGTTTGAGAGTATGTTAGGTCAGAGTATGAGATGTTTATCAGATCAAACTGAGCGCATTTCACACCCCACTGCATGCTTTTACTTGAGCTTGGACTCAAAAAAAAAAAAAAAGTCAAACCCACTTAAATATCCTTCCAAGGGCGGCTGCATTGAGACATCACATGGTCCACATTAATAGGTTTACCAGTGTGAGTTGGCCCGATAAAAAGCAAATGTTTGCATAGAGAGCTTTAGGTGAATATACTCCAGAGGCGAGTGTTTGAACTGAGCTGTATTGCAACAGAAGAGCCACAATAGGAGGGCAGGACTCTACCTGTGAGGCTGGGAGGATCTGGACTCGGGTTTGTGTGCGTTTGGCCATGTACACACACAGACCTGGTTCATTTCCTACTCTCAGTAGTGTACATGTGTAACCCGAGACACCGTACAGGAGAAAATAGAGGTTTAAATTAATAGACGGGACTGGGGAAGATGCACCAGGGTATTGTGAATCAAACATCACGCTATTCATGGCTCTTGGGGCGTGTTCAACAACAGGACAGAAACTACAGCATGTAAAATACACATATCAGATGTCGTAACACTCCACCCTGTTTCTCAATAACATTTTGTGTATCACACGTAATGGTGGTAGTGCGAATGAATGAAAGAAAAAAAACAGATCCACTGATGTAGTCAGACTGTAAAAACTGAACCTTTGGTTGGGTTTAACAACTACATCTCCCACTTCAACATCCATATGCCCATAAGCCCAAAACACACACTGGAGGACGTATTCATTGTAAATTTGCAGTGCCACATCAGAACTGTGAGCACACAGTCTTGGTGCTAGATGACTTACCTTGGCCTCCTCATTCACGTCCCAGGTAAAGGACACAGCGTTGTAAGCGATTTCTTCAATATTCCCAATTGTGTTGAAGCTCTCTTTGTAGTCAGCTGTAGAGAGAACAGGAAATGTCAGTTCTCATACTTGCTGAAAAAACAACAACAAAGCAAACCAGGATATGTTGTGTTTTGGATACTAGGTTTACAGCTATGCACCACTAGCACCAGACCACAACTAACCTGCGTAAACCAGTCCAAACCAGCGTGCACTTCACCTACAGACTGATACGTGCGGGGGTAGAGGCATGTACAATTTATATGGTGTATGAACAATTTTAGGGAGTGATGTGCGAACAGCTCAGGCGAGTGTCAGAGAATGGCGACATTAAAACAATGTCTGCTAAAGCAAGTGGTTTTAAGACTGATAAGCTGAGTGTACCCTTCCAGGCTAGATAACTCTTATCTGTTTATGTAAACAAACATTAACTTTTTTAGTAGCCGCTTGATAGGCCATTTATGACCACTCACACTTTAAACATGTCTGTGATTCAGCCTAAATGTCATTACTTTATAGATTTACGTTGAAGTGATCTCATAACAGTTTCAATGGCTGGAGTCAGCCTGTCTATGCTAGCGTAGCTACGGCAGTTAACTTTACATTCTTGACTGGTACTTTCTTAGTGGCTGTGTTGATGTCCACCAGGCTAAAAGTCAGGGCTGCCCCTGGCTAAAGTTTTTTTTGTCAGTTAATAGTTGTTCATTTAAGCCATTAGTTGACTAATTGCATGTTTATTAATTTAATTACTTGAATATATACTTAGGGGGCCTTTAATATAGGCTATAGCCTACTTCGCATTCAAGCGCATGTACTGTATAAACCTTGCCGCAAAGCACCCACAAATGACTATGAATGTGTCGGAAAAAATAGCAAGGATATATTTTAATTATTTATTAATAAACTAGTGTTTTCTGAGTCAGTGTTAGCTGTAAAGATGAAGTTGACGCTGCTGACTCGCCACCTCCACAGTGGATGCGCCTTTAGAGAAATGCTCCATTCGTACGGATTACATAATGAGAGAGTATTTGAATTGGTTCCTTTAAAAGTAGACATTTCAAGCTTTCTGTAGATATATTTCTCACGTCTGTGAGGCAAGTAGCACATACGCTGAGTTTCGCTGCATTTTTGTGACGCGCTCCACAGTTCAAGGAGACCGAGACAGCAGAAAGCACATCCTGTTTGTTTTCTTTATTTTACAAAAGCAAGCTTTGTTAATATTGAGAGAAAGGTAAAACACTTTACAGTTTCGAATGATGTTAATTACTCTTATCTGCATCAGCAAAATGATGGCATATGCCGGCACCTCCATGTCATGCAGGACAATTAATAGTTTAACCCTAAGCTAACCCCAACCCTAACCCTAACCCTAACCGACTAGCCAACTGATAAAATTTTAGTCAACTAAGCTTCTTCTCCTCAACTAACCTGTAGTCGACTATTAGGGGGGCAGCCCAGCCCTACTAAAGTATTAGATTACTTAGAAATCAAATAGCACCCATTTGCACAGCTAGCAGCATTATTTAAGGATCATTCATTGGTCGGGCAACCGGTAACACACTTGCTCATCATAGAAAAGGTGTGCTCAAGTCATAGCATGTATGAACTGCATGTTCAATGTTTGAAAGATTGTTGTGACTCTCAAAACAAAATCTGTTCAAATCCTTAACCCTAAGTATGAGTGGTAGCAATAGTGGTGATTTCCTATGTTAATTAGACTTTCTTTCTTCGGTTTCCAAACTTCTTTGTAATTTAATAAGCTGTCATTACAGGGGCGTTCATCTCTATGTTAAGTAAACCCAACACCTGTCTTACTTTTGGGTAACTTGGGGATTAGGAATGGTGAAATCCTTCCCAAGGATCTCCTTTGGGTCATTTACCAAGCATGCCCGACGATGCCCGTAAGCGAGCTCCCCCAGTTAAATAGCCCCATTCAAATCCCAGCTCTAGTGACATGGCCCCAAGCCTGAGGAACAATCCCGCCTCAACTGCTATTCAAATCCCAACTGTGCAGGTGTCATGTTTCAGTCACTGTCTCCTGTACTTGGCTTCAGCATACTGCAGTTTACCATGTGCCCAAAGGTCTGTCCACTTCACCAATTTACCAACACTTTATTCGCATCCCGTAGTACAAAGCTCACCTTCCATCAACAAAACATTCCTCTATTTTTGCCCCATCTATGAGAGCAGGGTTTAAGACAAAGATAGCTGTCATCACGTCTCAGATATTCCCTCAGGGTGCTCCCAGGATGTGAAAGTCTTGGGGCCAAATCTTGACAAAGTGCATAACAGAGCGTCTGATTACTGGAGATGAGGGGAGGACAAGAAGCAACAGGCTCAGGATGACTGTTCTCTCAAGGTGTGACAAGGCCGAGAATAAGACGTGAATTGTTTAGACTCGTAGCTGCCCCACACCAGGTGGACTCCCAACAATTTTGGGCCTGCATGTTGGGCTCTTTTTTTCTCATTCAACTTGATTCAGAAGCTGGGCTAGTGATCTGAAGGTCACAAGTTCAAATCCCAGGTGGGGTGACTCGTGGAGTTAGAGAATAATTGCGATCTAACACCATTACACCATTACTTAATCCTAGGTTGCTCCAACGGGACCATCCCTGTAATAAAGTGTACAGCTGTGGATAAGAAACCACCCAATAAATAACTATAAACTAATTCATAACTAATTAAAATCCCAGATTCAGTGAGGAAAGAACTCGGTCCAAATCTCAAGAGTGTAAAGAGATCTGCATCGATCTGTAAAAAAAATCTCAGGGCAGACTCTCTAGTCAAAGTTGTGTATAATTTGAGTGTATTGCCATTTAGCAACCTAGTACCCATTAGCTGAGCAGAGGGAAACCAAGAGGAACCAATCTCCTGAGAGCCCTGAGGGCTTCTGGGATGTAAGGCACCATCAGTCTTCAAACTAGTGGTGGGTGCACAATGAACTGTTTTGAAAGCAAGAAGTACTTTCAGACCAAAGAGTGTTGAGTAGTAGTTTAGTTAATGATTTTTGGAAAAAGAATTATACATAATCTACACAAGTACAAGAACACAAATGCTTTTAGCTATGCAAATTCAATCTCACGCATCGCTGCATTCATAAATATTTACTCTTTCACATCAACAACTGCCATGGCGGAGCCACAGTTTGAAGAGAATCTTGCTGCTGATATACTTATAGCTAGTAACCTGTTCTGTTTAATTCAAGGGTGTCCAATCCTTCACCTGGAGGGCCAGTGTCCTGCAGAGTTTAGCTCCAACCCTTATTAAACACACCCAAATTAGCCAATCAATGTCTTCAGGATCACTACAAACTTCCAGGCAAGTGTGTTAGAACAGGTTGAAGCTAAACTTTGCAGGACACCGGCCCGCTAGAAGCAAGATTGGACACCCTTGGTTTAATGGCACAGACATTTTAAGGTAAATCTATTGCCCCATTGAGTATGCCGTACACCAAAGTAACACTGCACATTATATAAAACTAGACCGTGCTCTTGCAGTGCAATGGCCAAAGCACGCATGTCTGCGTTCATATAATTATATACAGTGGTGGTTCCCAACCCTGGACAACTATCCCTAATAATCCACATCTGATTCTCACAGACACTCCGAGACTTGAAATGTGTGTTTTATATCATCAGATAACAGGTGTGTTGTTGGGGACTATCCACGACCTGGGTTGAGAACCACTGTTAAACAAGGGATAGCCATCTCTTCCTGGAGGGCAACCTTTCTGCAGACTTCATTTCCAACCCTGCTCTAACACATCTGCCTGTTCTTGTCTAGTCATTCTTATGCAGGATTAGACACCCCTGGGCTAAATTAACTGGGGTAAATTGGCAAAGCCTAATCAAAGTTCAAGGCTAAACACTGATCTCAGTAATGGAGAGGAAGCCTCACCGATGTCCAGAACCCTCTGCTTTGCCGTGTGCTGGCGAGAGTGCCAATACTTCCAGTACTTAAGCTGCTCATCACGGTTCTTATCTTCACTAAATACAACCATGACGACACTCTGATAGAGGAAATAAGAGAAAGGAGATTAACAGAGGTTATCACAATCCACTCATTACTTAATGCCCGTTCCAAACGTTCCAAGCATTCTTTTAAACTATTACTATAACAAGAATGGACAATATAGACATACATTACTGCTCAAAAGTTTGGGATTGCTAAGATTTTTTAATGAAAGAAGTTTCACGTTCTCACCATAGCTGCATTTTTTGATCAAAAATACAGTAATTGTGAAATATTATTAGAATTAAAAATATTTTTTAAATACATTTTAAATAAATGTTCTCTTTTAATATATACTAAGAAGTAGTCTAATTCCTAAGATGAAATTTTCAGCAGCCATTACTCCAGTCTTCAGTTATTACAGGTGAAAACGCTTGTGCTTTCCAAAAAAAAAATAGAAATGTGGAAGCAGTGATAAATATTTTTCAATATTCTTTAATGAATAGGAAATTCAAAAGAACAGCATTTATTTGAAGTAGAAATATTTTGTAACATTATAGATGTCTTTTCTGTCCTTTTTGATCAACTGAATATGTTAAAAGTATTAATTTCTTTGAAAATAAACTATTTCAACTATTTAATTTAGAGCTGTCATTCAATTAAAATGTTTAACAGAAATAAATTAAATATTCCAGTTAATTAATCAAAGCTCAACGACATGACATTGGCACATTCTACCATGTCAAGTTCTTCAGTTATCTGGTTTGATAGAAGAAGGCAGGCCTACACACTCACCCTCACTTTGCTGATGGGATGTCGGAGGCGTTTATTGGCACTTGTCTCATTCAGTGTAATAGCGTAGAACTGGCCTTTGTTCAGGTAGGTCATAGGCCCTTCACCCTGCTTCTGCCGCAACGACCTGCTAGCCTCGAGTGTGTACTGGAAGGTGTCTCTGTTGAACAGCATGTTTTTCAGGTGTGTGAGAGCTGATTCGTCCTAATATTACAAGCCTAACATCATTTTCATATAAATCACTTGGTTACAACAAACAACACTTACAACATTTCTGGTTGATCAAATATGAAGCCATCAGCTCCAAGCGATGATGGGCGGTACTTCTGCATCAAAAAAAACAATCAGCCATTAATCTGCTGTATTAAATCCAAGTTTTATAACAAATGTTTCAGAAACACCAAATTAATCTCACTTTGCTGATGGGATGTCGGAGGCGTTTATTGGCACTTGTCTCATTCAGTGTAATAGCGTAGAACTGGCCTTTGTTCAGGTAGGTCATAGGCCCTTCACCCTGCTTCTGCCGCAACGACCTGCTAGCCTCGAGTGTGTACTGGAAGGTGTCTCTGTTGAACAGCATGTTTTTCAGGTGTGTGAGAGCTGATTCGTCCTAATATTACAAGCCTAACATCATTTTCATATAAATCACTTGGTTACAACAAACAACACTTACAACATTTCTGGTTGATCAAATATGAAGCCATCAGCTCCAAGCGATGATGGGCGGTACTTCTGCATCAAAAAAAACAATCAGCCGTTAATCTGCTGTATTAAATCCAAGTTTTATAACAAATGTTTCAGAAACACCAAATTAATTGCTCCCACTTCATTGCTGTCTTCCTCATAGGTGCTATCTGGACTGCTGCGATGGTCATCCTTCCCGTATCCACTGTGACATACAGTCGAGGTGTCGAACGAGTGGGCCTGCTCACAGATGACCCGCATCGGTTCCTCTCCTTCTGTCCTGTAGTGAACCCCCGAAGGCATGAACACAGGAGTGTACGCCTCAGCCTTGACCACCGCAGCGGTCCCGCTCTCTCCCGCAGACACGCTGTACTGCTCCCGCTTGGTGTCCTGGTGATCCGTGTTGAGTGACAGATTAACAGGCACTGATTTCAGGACCTGGACGTGATTATCCACTGTCTCCGGCTCCATATGACTGCTGCTTCCCACTGTAGTGTTTCTGAGACAGTATGAAAGCATAAAAGATGAAAAGATGAAATAAGTCACATTTTTAAATCTATTTATTTAACTTCACCAATTCTTTAATCATTTCACTGACCTCTTTTCTGGTTCCTCTGAAATTTCAACCACTTTGCTGATGGGCAAAACTCTCTTATCTTTGGGCACCTGCAAAGGATAAAACATCAATAAACCTCAGCGCTGATAGTATCCTAGGCACTGTTTCACTATGATTGCTTGAACGGAGATTTATCACACCACATAGATAAATTGAAAACTTCCTGATTGTCTTCCGCTGGGTAACTTCCATATCAGATCAGCTAAGAAGCATCATTTCATCATATCCTTACTGTGCTAGTATGTTTTGGCTTATGAGACTCAAGCTATAAAGTTGTACTTGGTTGCACTGGTAGACATATTTATATTTTTGTTCATTAGTCAAGAAATCATGGATGAAAATTGAAAACTTCCTGATTGTCTTCCGCTGGGTAACTTCCATATCAGATCAGCTAAGAAGCATCATTTCATCATATCCTTACTGTGCTAGTATGTTTTGGTTTATGAGACTCAAGCTATAAAGTTGTACTTGGTTGCACTGGTAGACATATTTATATTTTTGTTCATTAGTCAAGAAATCATGGATGAAAAACAACCACAACTCTTTCTGAGGAACTACATTGTTTGGTGGAAGAATGCTGTTTTTATTAATATCATTACACTTTATTTGCTCTGTTTTATTTTGTGAAACTTAACTACGTATATGGAATAACCGTTTTATAAAAGCAATAAGCCCCGTGAAGACTGTTCTGTCCATCCAGTTCATCCTTATAATGAACAAAGCTGTTGTATGAATTGAAATACAGTGCACAAGTTAATGTTATTATGCATAAGTCTAAGTTTTTGCACCTATATTTGATTTTATTTATCATATTTGAATTAATATCATAATAAGTCAGCAAAAATCTGTTCATTGTGAAAACATATTTCCGGAGCTTCATACTGTAGGCCCAGTTACTATCCACTTCCACTGTATGGAAAAGAGCAGCTTGAACATTCTGCTGAATTTCTCTTTTTGTGTTCCACTGAAGAAAGAAAGGTTTCAAACACCATGAGGGTGAACGAATGATGACGTGAAAATGAAAATATGATTAATGTGAAGAAAGTAGGAGACTCAGCTGATGTCCCTGACCTTGTAGTACTCATAGAGGAGCCCCAGGGCGGCAGCACTGTCTTCATCTCCATTGATGCTCATCATGGCTTTGGTGGCCGCAGTAAGAGGATTCTCCAGGTAAGACCTCCAGGCCTCATCCTCACTGGTGTAGGCCCGACGCGAATGGAAGGACGGCTCATTGGGTACCACTACAACCAGCCTCTTACTGGGACACACACACACAACAGTATATCAGCACACTAGCAAACAGAAACACCGACATAAATGATCCAGGTGATAAAGCTTCATGTAAAAGCGCTGTTTTGCATACTGATGAAAACAAACCTGCACACTGCACCTTTTGTGAGTGTGATGTATAGTGTATTGATGCCAGGCATATCTAACCAACCAAATACTGACAGCAGACATTGTCAGAAGTCCTTCTGCATTTTACAGCCTGACAGACAACTACAGCTACAATGTAGTGGCACGTGACATGAGGAAGTACCACTGTTGGCTCTAGTCTCCCTATTTGATATCATATGTGACCCTGGAGCACAAAAGCAGTCTTAAGTCGCTGGGGTATATTTGTAGCAATAGCCAAAAATACATTGTATGGGTCAAAATGATTGATTTTTCTTTTATGCCAAAAATCATTAGGATATTAAGTAAAGATCATGTTCTGTGAAGATATTTTGTACATTTCCTACTGTAAATACATCAAAATTCATTTTTGATTAGTAATATGCATTGCTAAGAACTTCATTTGGACAACTTTAAAGATGATTTTCTCAATATTTAGATTTTTTTTTTGCACTCTCAGATTCCAGATTTTCAAATAGTCGTATCTCTGCCAAATATCGTCCGATCCTAACAATACATCACCATACATCAACGGAAAGCTTATTTATTCAGCTTTCAGATGATGCATAAATCTCAATTTCGAAAATTGACCCTTGTGACTGGATTCGTGGTCCAGGGTCACATCTGATATTAAATCTATATCTGGCTGCTTTTATTCTTCGGAATCATGGACAAGATATTCAGCAACATATAGTGGCCTCAAAATGTTTTTGGCCACACCTAAAATGAAACATACAATAAAATTCTACAATAAAATTCAAAAAATTATATCACTAAACATTGAACATTGAACGGTTGTGCTCTATGTTTTTTTTTTATTAATCTTGACTTTTCATCTGATCAGTTTTGAGGTTAAATGCAAACAAGGGTTCTTGTCTATTGTCTATTTGTTAACTAGGATTTATGGACATATGTTTGGTAACAAATCTTGTTTTATTTTAAAGTTAAAAACTGACCTAAGATGCCCTCCTCAGAATTGGGGCAGAAAGTTTCCAGTGACACACTGTTGCTGATGTTTTTTATTATTTTATAATTGAGCAGATTCATAATCTATTGTTTTTATGACATTTTAGTTTTTTATTAAAAGCATGGATATCAAACATAGAATTAAATAATAATGTCTCTTTGACTTGGATTCTGTTTTTGTGGATTCTAATTGGTCTGTTATTGCTCAGTTATAAAGTAAACCGTCAGCATTTCTTTACCCCAGTAGCGGGTAAGAAATTCAATGATTTAAAATGTTGTTCTATAAATATACTCTCAGAACCTAAAGGTAAATCTGAGTTGGGTTGCCGTGAACACAGAGCATGTGCTCCTGTGGGCTCTTTCACTGGAAAATGGGTAGAATGCAGGTAAAGTGGGTCATCTTTATCACTGTGTGTATACAAAACAAAATAATAATAATAATAATAAAAAAATTTAAATCAGCATATCAAATTTCAGCTCTGAAATAATATCATTTGTATATCTGCAGTGGAAAATGAGGTGCATATTCTGAGGCAAATCATGATGAGGTTACAAAGTAGCAAAACAGTAAGTAGATTATAAGGTAATTATACTTCTTGTATTTAATATTTTCCCTGTTTGTATAGTGGGGGTGATTAACTATTAGTGTGAGGAGGAGCCAAGTCATCTGAAACATACCTTTATGTATAAATTATCACAAAGTTTCCTACTTTACCTCTCTTCACCGGGTTTAATTGGAATAGCGCATGAATTCATTTCTATATAATTCTTTGACACACATAGAGATTAGTTATCTTTGAGACGCAAGACCCGTATTATGACCAGCAGCCCTGAGGATACGCCAGTCCAGTGCATTTACTTTGCCTATTTTATCAACTAAAATGTGTTTAATCACCACAAACATAAATAAAACGGTTGTTACGACGAATGACACACTAGATCTGAACACTGCATAGAATCAAACTATCAAAACAATCTTTCGGTAACACTTTATTTCGATAGTCCACTTTAGACATTCTGTTAACAGTAAATAACATTACAACTACATGTCAACTAGCAGTTAGTAGAGTATTAGTAGACTGTCTGCTTAATATCTTCTAACACTTTCTTTGTCAACTTATTCTACTAACCCTAAACCTACCCTAACAGTCTACTCTGAGAGTTAGTAGACATGTAGTTGCAAATGAATGAGAATTAGTTGACTTGTAGTTGACATGTAGTTACAAAGTTACTTGTAGTTAATAGAATGTCTCAAGTGGACTATCGAAACAAAGTGTAACCAATCTGTCAAACTTCACACAAGACACAAAATGTGTTTTAAAACTAAAACAACGTAATATCGACGCTTCTACATTAGGATGATCGTCAACGACATACTAAAAAAAACAACGAAATAACACAGCACACAAATAAACAGGCTAAATAAATAAATTGCATTTTATTTTTAGTAAAACTATTTTTTTTTTTTAAAAGCCATGTAGGGCATAAAC
Organism: Sinocyclocheilus grahami; assembly: GCF_001515645.1. NCBI lineage: Eukaryota > Metazoa > Chordata > Actinopteri > Cypriniformes > Cyprinidae > Sinocyclocheilus > Sinocyclocheilus grahami. The sequence goes on along the minus strand of NW_015505566.1, from coordinate 800,355 downwards.
CTCAGCTTTAAGGTGCAAATAAATGGGAATGAATTTCAGGTATAGCTTCAATTCAAGGTGTTTCTTCCTCCGTGAAAAATGGCGTTTTGACCGCAAAAAAGAAAATTCCTCATGCGGTGGTATTTATCAATAAAAGCAACAATAAGCCAAACAAAACCTGTATAGAATTATACGCGGGGAACGTAATTAACGCGACTATAAAAATGCGGTTTTCAGAGTTCAGAGAGAGTATTTAACTGTTCTGAAAGTAGACATGCAGAATGGCACGCGCTGACGGAGCGATGCTTGCGCTGAGGGAAGATTGTGTCGCAGTCCTGACTCTTACCTGTCTGCCTCCTCTGACATATCTCTCTTCCTCCGCGGCTCTTCCTCGTGAAACTGGACTTTCAAGTCGGTGCAGGTAACAGGTAACAGAAGACAGAGCGCGAGAGGGAGATGCCAGAACCCGGGCTACAGGTAAATCGACTTTTCTCTCTCGGGTTATTCCTCAAGGGCTGAAGGAACAGGTAGGAAACACCTGAGCTCGCCCGTCCAGTCCTTCCCGAAGTGATTTATGAATAAAGAAATAGATATTGAAACCGTTAGAACATGTTAAATCTACTTTTAACGTGTTTATTGTTTGCGTAGAGACCTATAGGTAAACTTTGATGGCTTATTTTTCTGTGTAAAGTATTTGGGTTCAAGTAGGGGCGGGTCTGCGCTCTGATTGGCCGGGGGTGCGAAAATGACGCTCGCTGATTGGCTGGCGCCTCAGAAGACAGGTTAGAAGACCCACCTCACCTGTAGCCATAGATGTGTCCTAGAAATAAAGGGCAGGAGCCAGCCTTTGTGTGATCTCTGGAAACTAGTTATTTGGTATTTATCTGTTTTTTCTTCCCTCGGCGAAGACTTAAAACTTTGGTGTTTGGTACAATATAGCCAAATATTCAGTATTGTGAAAGAAAATCCTGGATAAATTGAATATATAACATGCATGCGTCTCAATGTCAAATGCGGCTCTTCTCTCGACCACATTTAATATCAAGTTAATAACTGTCAATCAAGTTAATGTCAATATCACAGGTGCACGGTCGGATAATGCCACAATAAATAACTCGCATCCTATTTTGATTCTTACGAAATTCAAATCGTCAAGACCTGACATGCCCAGAAGTCAAATAGTAGTCAGTCAATATTAGCTCCTTAAAGAGTTGAGTTCAATTTTTGTGTGAGAAAAATCCATCAGTGATATTTCCCACACTTTCTGGCCCTGGAAAACCTTGTCAGGTGTGAACATGTACAGTGACCTCACTCGATGAGAATCGACGGGAAATAAGAAACTACTCGTACGACTTGAAAACACGACAATACCGATGACACTGAGATTGTGCAACATTAGCTGCGTTTACATGACACTTTTTGTTTCAAGTGAATGACTGATGAATCGGAGCAAGATGAAGTGAAGAGTGGTATTGTGTTACTCAAACATTAGTGCTGTTTTTAAGACAAACATCACTATTGCTCATACTTTTATTATACTATTATTTTGAATAATATATCATGAATACGATATCAAATTGTGCAGACTTTTTGAGGAAAGGATATTTCTTTTTATTATCATTGTTGAAAGCAGCTGTGCTGCTTTTTTGTTCATTTTTCATATTTTTGATTCATGTAGCATTATACATGTCTTTACAGTCCCTTTTGATCAATTTAATGCATCCTTGCTAAATAAAAAATGATTTTTCATCAAACTTTTGAATGGTAATGCATCACAGTTTCCACAAAAATATGAAGCAGCACAACTGTTTTCAACATTGATAATAATCAGAAATGTTTCTTGAGCAGCAAATCTGCATGTTATACTGATTTCTGAAGAATCGTGTGACACTGAAGACTGGAGTAATGATGCTGAAAACTCAGCTTTGAATCAATTACATTTTAAAATATATTCATATAGAAATGTTATATTAAATTGTAATAACATTTTACAATATTACTGTTTTTACTGTCATTTTTTTGTTTGTACTTTTTTTAATAAATGCATTCTTGGTGAGAATAACAGACATTCAAAAACATTAAATCGTAATTATTCCATACTTTTGGCCGCCAGTATACATGTTCCCTTTATTGAAATGCACAATATAGCCTGCTCGATGTTTCTGGCACAATACATAGAGATGAATCATGACACTGGAGAACTAGGGAGGGCATAATAACTTGTTTACCCAGGGTTATTGTCACCTTAATGGATCTATTGTGAGAGAATGTAATGTTTGCCATTACCTCTTCTAAACAAACCAATTTGCGGCAGCTCTGGACAACCTCAGTTCACTGGAGTGTAAACACTGGGCATCCATTGTGAGGGAGTTTGAAGACTGACACCTTGGGCAAGCAAACACAGGCCTTTGTTTTGAGCATAGCTCAGCCATTCAAGAGAAGCAATAAAAAGCCTGGGTCAGAGACAATGGCTCCCTGCTTGAAGGAGAGGGGGTCAGATGGAGCAGCGGGGCCCGAATGAGTCTGATAACATCTCTCTGAAGACCCCTGACCTGACCTCATGCTCTCTGGATGCTCACAAAGGACCACTCAGACTCCGGACAGTACTTTAGGACAATCAAGCAAAGTTTGGCTTCTTTGTCATTTAAATGCAAGACTCTCTCAAAGAGAAGTGATAATGGTATTTCTGAGCTGTTATTAGACTGAACTGCATGAAAGTAAACAGGAGGCATATTTACGGTGTATAACTGATATTTTAGTATTATTTCTATACTTTTAAAGCATGCATTCATATTTTGAATTATTTGAATTATTTTTATATTTTCAGTTTCATTTTAGTTTAAGTTGTTATAATTTTTTGTTATGTGCTTTTGTCTTTTTATTATTATGTTTTATTTTTTTAATATTTAATTAACTTTAATTTCTTTTCTATTTCAGTTTTCATTTGAGTGATTTTAGGGTGACCATACATCCTCTTTTTACCGGACATGTCCTGGCTGGGATTTCTAAAATGTCTGGGTTTTGACTTTGTTTTGCTATTGCTTTCATACATGCTGAAGGTAATAGCTGACAAGTAATTTGACCAATAGCGTGCAGGCATTGTACAAAATCGACCAATCGTTGTGTGGGAGTAGGTGGGCTCTAGAGAGAACGTTAGAGCAATGCAAAACCACTTACATTTAATGTAAGAGGACTGTAGAGAGAACGTCAATAGCAAAACAAAGACAATACCTGGACATTTTAGGCACTTTAGAAAACCCGGCCAGGACATGTCCAGGAAAATGAGGATGTGTGGTCACCTTAAAACTACTAAAATGAAAACGGAAATAAAAAAATAATTATAGCTAAATAAATATTAAAAATGTTAATATATTAAAAATACATAATATAAAAAATAAAAAAAAAACATTAGTAAAAATGACAAAAGCACATAACAAAATTACTAAAACCTAAACTAAAATTACAGGACATGGACAAATGTTCAGGACATGTCCGGCAAAAAGAGGACTTTTGTCCCCCCCCCAAAGTCACAAAAACGAAAACTGAAATAAAAAATAAAATAAAGCTAAATTAATATTTTTAAAAAATAACAAAAGCACAAAACAAAATTACTAACACTTAAATTAAAATTACAGAACATGGACAAATGGTATTTTAGTAACTTATTTAGTAACTTATTTTAGTTACTAACTTATTTCAGTTAGTTGCTACGTCAACATGCCTGATTTTCATTTATATTTGATTTTGTTTCCGCTTTATTTCAATGACCAAAAATGATTTAGTAGTTTTAGACTCAATAGCTTTAGTTTTTTTAGTTAACAGTAGCCACACTGCAGTATAGCCTAAATTTCACATTTATATAGAAAATGTGTGCAGTGCATGCCTATGCAATCATTGCCAGGGCTTTGCTATGCTAAATGCTAATTGCTAAATTGTGCTTTTTAGCGTTATTTGCGGTATCATTCTTGTCTGTAGCGCAAACGGTGTGAGATAAGTCATGTGCCAAAGTTTAATAGGTTTAGTGGTTTAAATTATTAAACTTAAGTATGAGTAATAGTAACAATGATGCTTGGCTTGGCAAACACCACTAATAAAATGGCTGTTGGCAACATTGGCATAGGCTAAATCGCTAAAATGTCAGATCAAGCATCACGGTAGATCCACTTAGACCATGTTTTTGTTCTTGATATGAGTGTTTAGCATGTCTTCATGATTACAGCCCATCTTTTCTAATCTCTCATTGTGAGCACCTGGTGTTTTCACTACTGCGTGCAAATGAAGTTGCTAAATAAATACAGGTGGGGTCTTAAAACGGTATTCTCCAAGCTTTGCCCGAAGGCTTAAGGCTAATGCGGAAAAACCACAACATTGCGAACAAGCCTGTCTAACCATGCCTGGACTGCCCACAGTAAAAGGACAGGATGTGCAGAGAGCCAAAGGAGTGGATTACATACTGTATGTACACACAAGCAAAACCTATTGCAGCCAGGGCTCCTTACACAAACTTTTGTAACCGGTCAAGGCCTACTATTGAAATTACTGCGAGTTTAAATCAGGGTACTATTTAGTTTGGTGCTTAATAATAAATCTAAACGTCCCCAGCCCACACTCGTGAAAAAGAAGTGTGCTTAATTGTAATGAATGTGCACTAGTAGTGTACTTCAAATATTAAAAGTATATTTTTAAACTGAAATGAAATAAAAGGCCACTTAAGTGCACTTAAAGAGAGTTGACTTTCATTACTGTTTTTAACACACTTAAGTACACTTTTAACAAGTTCACTTAATAATGTCAAATTCTAAATCATTCTTTTAATAACTTTGTTTTGTCATGCTTTAAAGTTCACTTGTTTTGGTGTGTTGACTAACATACCAAAGCACATGTAAAGTACTCGATTATAATTTTAACTGTGTTATTCAATACTAGCTTTAAAGTTAATATATTTTAAAAGTACTAAATTGCAACTTTATCATTACAGGTATATTTAAATCCATGATATACAAGTTTCATTAAATGCCATTAAAGTAAATTTTAGTGTGCCATAAATGCTTGTCAGTACATTCAGCATGCAGTACACTTTAACCATATATTTAAATTGACATGAAAAGTAATTATGAAAAAAATAAAATGAAGATGTACTTAAGTCCTACTTAAGTGGGTCAAAACACTCTTAAGTATGACAAATTGCATTTAATACAATATAAATATAAAAGGAGTATAGAAGATGAATTAGTTCCAGGGTCACGACTCCATTAGTTAAAGCATAATTTTTTGAATGATAAACTTAAAAATTTGTGTTTAAACTACAAATGATTAAGCTAATCTAACTCAGTGTAGTTTGTTAGTTGAACATAGTTTCATTAGAAGTTGTCATAACTCAAAAGACTGATGCAACAGTTGCCTTATTTATTTATTTATTTAAACGAGGATGTATGGTCACCTTAAAATTACTGAAATGAAAACAGAAATAAAAAATGTATTAAAGCTAAATAAATATAAAACAAAAAAATGGCAAAAGCACATGGCAAAATTACTAAAACTTGAACTAAAATGTCCAGGACATGTCTGGCAAAAAGAGGACTTTTGGTCCCCCTAAAATCACGAAAAATTACAGGACATGGACAAATGGCATTTTAGTAACTTTAACTTAAACTTAAACTTATTTCAGTCAACATGCCTAATTTTCATATTTATTTATGCAACATTATTTTTTAATATAATAACCTATATATAATTTTTTTATATAATGTATAAGTGTATATAATAATAATTAAAATTTAAACTATAATACTTATTTTACTTCATTGAAAATAACATGCCATTAATGTCTGAAAACAGTTCACACTTAAGTATATTATTTTCAATTGTATTATTTATTTTATTGTAAGTACACAATTGCAAGCTGCTGTCGGTGTCTACATGAGTACTTTGACAGCTGAAGTTGTAACCTGACAGTAGTGTGAGACAGGTTCAGGCACGAAGTGAGCAGCAGGGTGTCCCGATTTTTTCTGTCCATCGCATTCCTCTATGAAAACGCATGCAGGGCCGGCAATGAGAAAGACAGGGAGGTATGCAGCATACCATGGATTTCTGAGATGGGAATAGGATACCTGTTAGGACCTGCCCGACTGCCGCCGTGTTCCCGTTTGGGAGGTACGTCCCAGCATGCAGCGGGACTGTTGAGTAGGGGCTGGAATGCAGCAGGCGGAGGCCTCGGACAGCAACTGCGTCTCCAGCTACTGCACAGGTGTGCAATCAGCACTCAGGTGGCTTTTCAGGGGGTGGTGGAGGGGACGCGTGCATTCCAGTGGCCCTTAAAGGGACTGCAGCGTGTTCTCTTCACATGCCAGGATGTCTCAACTCCAAACCAGTCCTGTGGGAAGCTGCTGAACAGGTTGGGTGAAGGGGATGATTCTCTTTGCATCAGCACCATAAACCTGTCTCTGGGGCTCTGCAGTCAACAATGATGCACCTGTATTACATAGCGCTGTTCGCGTGCATTTGCATTGGAGGCAGCATGTCACGCTTCAATTGTACTTCATAGGAAGCTCTCAGGAGAATGAAATGAGTCAACAGACCGGCTTTGACAGACCTTATGAAAAAGAAGTGCATTTGAGCATACTTTTAAAAAAACAGTATATTATGGATATATACTTTAAAATAATATACTTGATATAATGCTTTCTGATGCTTAATTGCTTGCTAATTGCAATAAAATTAAATGTACTATAGTTAAAATGTATATTAAATGCAATTAGCTGAATTGTATTGTATTTTTGACCCAACTAAAGTAGGACTTAAGTACATCTTCAAATGTAATTGCATAATTGTTTTTGAAATATGGTTAGTGAACTGTTGAATGTACTGACAAGCATTTATGATAAACTAAAATATATTTTTATGTAATTTCGATTGAAAATTGTATATCATGTATTTAAATATATTTGCTATAATAGCCTAAAGTATAAATAAAGTTGCAGTTTAGTAATTTAAATACAAAATATTAACTTGAATAACACACTACAGTTCAAATCATAATCAAGTACTTTACATGTGCTTTAGTATGTTAGTCAACAATAAGTGCACTTTAAAGCACAACAAAAAAAATTATTAAAACAATGATTTAAAATGCACTTTAAAGTAAGTCTTTTAATTTGACATTATTACAAAGTGCACTTTTTAAAAGAGTACTTAAGTGTGTAAAGAAACAGTCATGAAAGTATCTCACTTTAAGTCACTTAAGTGGCCTTTTATTTCATTAATATTGTATTATCTGCAAGTACAGTTTTTTTAAATATACTTTTAAGATTTGAAGTACACTACAAGTGCACATTCAATGCAATTAATAATTTTTTTGTCACGAGGGTCACTGGTACGTTTGTCGGTACTTCTGCCATTGTGGTGAACATGGAGGCTGTCCTTTGACATTTTGTTTTCAGTATGGTTGGATGGAAAACAGAGGAAGTGACTGACGGAATGGATCAAAACAACTTCCTCTTGTGTCAAGCTCAGGTTCCTCCCCCACATCTGAGAATGCTTTTATGTACTGAGGGACTTTCATATTGAGAGACGCAATTAGTGCGCATTAAAACACATTTACACGCAAGAATTTCACCACAGCTTTGTCAAGACTTGATCAAAGTTCTTATGAGCTGGGAAGAAATTATAGCTACTTATTATAACTCATGATACACCTACATTCAAGTAATGAAAAGCATGTACGGAATGACGAGAAACAACTTTCTTTTCTTTTTTTTGATGCAATATTAACGGAATAATTCACTCAAATTTCTATCATCATTTACTCACCCTCATGTCGTTCCAAACCTGTATGACTTTCTGTCGCCTGCTGATGAGAAAAGAAGATATTTTGAAGAATGCTGGTAACCAAACAGCGTTTGTTCCCATTGACTCCCATTTTCATTTTTGTCCATATACTGCAAGTCAGCATGTGCTGTTACTGTCTTAATTTTTGCCTGGTAGTTGATAAAATAGACAAGAGAAAAACAGAACAATTAAATAATGCAATATAATAGAGGAGTAGAAACATAGAGTTAACAATTATATATATATATATAATTGTTTTTATGAATGTATAGATTGTTATATACATAAAGTGTACATTTTATGTAATTTAAAAAAAATTACAATTTTCAGATGCTATCTGTATATGATGGCGAGTGTGTAGTTATGAAAGTTTTAATTGTTCAGGCTGAATACAGCCTGCGGGGGAAAAAACTGTTCTCGTGTCTGTTCTGGTGGTCGGTGCACTGTAGCACTCACCAGAGGGCAACAGTTCAAAGAGAGAGTGGGCTGGGTGTGCGGGGTCCAAAGTGATTTTCTTAGCCCTTTTCCTCACTCTGGAGGTGTAAATATCTTGGAGGTTGGGCAGGGGGAACCAATGATCCTCTCAGCGGTCCTGACTGTCTGTTGTAGTCTCCTGATGTCTGATTTGGTATCTGAGCCAAACCAGTTATGGATGCACTCAGGACAGACTCAATGATAGCGCAGTAGAACTGTTTCAGCAGCTCCTGTGGCAGGTTGAACTTCCTCAGCTGGCGAAGGAAATACAGCCTCTGGGAGAGGGAGAAGAGCAGTGGGGAGAGCACAGATCCCTGAGGGACACCAGTGCTAATTGTGAGAGTCCTGGATGTGAGTTTACCCAGTTTCACTTGCTGTTGCCTGTCTGTCAGAAAGCTGGTGATCCACTGACAGATTGGGGTGAACACGGAGAGCTGAAGAGCAGGCATGATGGTATATTGATTAAAGTCCATGTACAAGAACCATGGATGCCAATATAGAAAGTTTACTTTACTTAAAAAAAAAAAAGAAGAGGGTACTCTCATCGAGTTTCCAGAAGAAGAAATAACTATTTTTTCTTATAGTGTAAAGAACATTTGATTAAAATATTAATTTATTTATTACCTTAAGAACATGTTTTCACTACAAAGAACGTTTTGTGCAATAAAAAAGATTCCATGGATGTTAAAGGTTCCAATGAAGAACCTTTTGTTTTTAATAGTTTAGAGTATATTTCTTGTCCATAGAGAAAAGAAAATACTGTAACAGAGGGTAAACCACACCAAACACAATAGCAACAACCACCCCCCAAAAACACACACACACACACACACACATAACAACCTGGCAAATTTTGCTAGCATATTCAGTTTGTTCAGAAAACATAAATACTTTGGTAATGTTATCTGGTTGATTTGTGATGTGACCAATGCTCTTTATACCCCCAGAATGACTTTAAGAAACACTGTATCTAAAATGGAAACTCTCTGGGATGTCTGTGGAAAATCCGTCTCTTTACCGGGACAAAGAACAGACCGATATAATTCACGTGTTGCTATTGAGGGTCTGACACCTGGGAGATTTCCTTTCAGAAACCCTCAGGCAGGACATCTCCACCCAAGCATGGTCGAAACTGCACCCAACATTCATGCAACATTATGGTAGATGATGTGTGTGATACAAAACTGATCAAATCATAAACTATATACTGTATGTATATGCATTTAAAACAAAGCTAGGCTGAATGTTTCCTCATTGTCTTATACCAGATCATTTGTCCTCGTGGAGAATTACTCCGTGCTCAGGATCTCCATTCTTTCTTATGATGTGAAAAGAAAAGAAACATAACACTATTGACAGAAAACGTTTCTCACAATGATACGGTTTCTTCTAGAAAGAATAAAACATGACATTTACATATGTTTACTAACATTTTGCAGTCGTAGCCTTGAGCTAGTTGAGAGTGTTTTGCATATTCAGACATGCCATAACACGGAAGGCTAATGAATTTCCTTCTGTTTTCAGATCAGCGGAACATTCATTTTCCTACTTTGAACTGTAACTGAAAAGGTTTACATTTATCCAAGTTATATTCGTTCTAACGTGTATTAGGCTGGTTTCCGTTTCATTAAATCCAAGAAATGTAGCTTTTTATGTCAATACATGTTCATACATGTGGACAGAGTTATAACAGTAGGGAAAATAAAGAAATAGTTTACCCAAAAATAAAAAATTGTCATCATCTATGCCTTCGTGCCACTAAAGATTTGCACACGAGTATTGATTTGTGTCCTTGTTGATGCTTGAAATCTTCAGACCCCATTTATTGTATGCTGCATGGGAAAAACAACCAGCACGGACTTCAGAATTGATCTTTTTTTTCTCACAGAATAAAGAAATTAATATTCTTTTTTATTTATTTTACTATTACTCTGAATTAATTCTGTGCATAAACATTCAGATCTAACTTATAACTGTACTAGAAGGATATTATCTTGTCAGTCTAACAAATCTATTGAATGATTCCAAATTAAGCTAAATGAGCTTTTGCTTTGTCTTATGGTTAACCTGTCATTTAATTGATACAGAGGTGAGAAAGGCCAAAAGAGTTATTGAAGGTTAATACTGCCACCTACTGGCAGAGCTCACAAATAGACTTCATGTGTGAAAAGCATCCTCACAGAGGAAAACGTTACTGGAACCGCAATAAAAACAGCGAAATGCTTTTTCTGTGCTTTAATTTTATTAATAGAATTGTTATTACAATAAAATAAATAAATACAAGAATATGAAGTGTATATATTTTAATTTGTTTTATTGTGTTGTAAATTCCATCCAAAATCCTTTTAATTCAATCATTTGTAAAGAACATGTGAGATAAAACATGAAAAAAAAAATTGGTTCATGCATGCTTTTTCTCTGTGTTCTGGAACCAAGGCTTCATTTTTGAGACCTTAAGATGCGTTTTGTAAAGTAGCCACTACATTCTATTTGCATTAAAGGGGTCATATGATGTTGCTAAAAAGAACATTATTTTGTGCATTTGGTGTAATGAAATGTGTTTATGTGGTTTAAGGTTAAAAAAACACATTATTTTCCACATACTGTACATTATTGTTTCTCTTCTATGCCCCGCCTTTCTGAAACGCGTCGATTTTTACAAAGCTCATCGGCCTGAAAAGCGAGGTGTGCTGTGATTGGCCAGCTATCCAGTGCGTTGTGATTGGC
>NW_015505566.1:780964-787193 GCF_001515645.1 Sinocyclocheilus grahami | reverse complement strand
CGTTTTAGGAGGGCGTGGCTGACTCTTAACTTTTATAAAGAATATCTCTTTGGATTTGAGACTTTAGTCTTTGCAACTTTACAGATCTTCTTTATGCACCAAGAGCTTGTAACACTCCAAAGAGAAAGGAAAAATTGAAATCGCATCATATGACCCCTTTAACTGCTTGAACTGAACCTTTACTAGAAAAGTCTCTGGCCCGGCCATGCGTTTCTTGGATGATTTTTTTTTTTTTTGCTAGTGCAATAATTATTAATTCCAGTGTGTGGCAGAATAGACCACAAATTATTGATTTCATGTTAATGGAATAAATACTCGAATAAGCCGTTTGAATTGCAATTATGGAATTGAATATGAAATTGGGAGAAGGGATTTAAATAAATCATCTATTTTAATTCTACAGTGTGTATTGTTAATTCAATGGCTGTTGTACTGTGGTGTAATGTATTGGCCAGGCCCTAGATGACGTGTGTAACACGCAGCGCTGACGGACCAATCAGAGTCGTCTCTGAAGTTATTTATTTATTTGTAAGAAAGACAGGTTTTTCAATATAAGGTCTGGTCTGTTTAGTGTACTGCAAGATCAAATATGATTGACAGCTAGAGAGCGTTTCTGATTGGCTGAAAAGGGCAGGCCACTCCCACTGTATTGTTTGTTTGTTTGTTTGTTTTTGCTGAGCTAGGGGTTGTCACAAAGCTAGATGTAATTTCTCAACACCGTTACTTTAGTCATATTTTCTAGGTAGTTCCATGTGAGCTGATTTTATGTGTGTTTATAATAAAATAATTCGTGCACAGTTCCTTCAAGACCGGCCCTGCGTCCCAATGTTCATACTTTCCATCCTAAATAGTATGTGAGAATATGTGTGAAGGGCCCTTCGTGAAGGGATTCAGTCCTTCACTTTCGTTTGGAGCGTCTCTACAAATGGCGTCCCCTTTCCGAAGGGCCCTTCAAGGGCACAAAAAAGCCGGTGAAGTGAGGCTCCGTGCACACGCTAATATTGCCCACAATCCATTTCGCTTTGGCGAAGGATTCGGTTCAGAACTACAAACACGCATAAAAAGCGCTTTTTAAAAAACTACAAACATGGCGGATGTGCGCGTTTTTTAGCATGTTTAGATTGGAACCGAATCTAAACTTTAGATAAAGGCGTTTGAGTTAGGCTACTAATCAGCATTTAACCTGGTAAAAAATATTGATTTAATGTTATCTGTGTTCAATTTCATCTGCAACAACAATGTGAACGTTTTTAAACACCCATTTGTCGTGTGGCTCTCTAGCGCTCAGCGCCGCTGTGGTCAGTGCAGGAACTACACGAGCGCCGCTCTGGGAGGAGCACCGCTGTCACAGCGTGCAGGAGGACACTTAACAACAAGCGCAGAGCTGCCGGCGGATCGCATCTGGTCGTCAGGTATGCCCAGCATATTTAGTTCTAGAGAGGAAAGACCCTATATTCGCGTTCACGTGATTTGCAGGAGTGTTCGTGTGTAGCTCGAGACGTATGGTTTTGTTAGTGTGCTTAGCATGCTAGCTGGCTAACCATATGGTGTGGTCTTCACTAACCAATCTAGGTGAACTCCTGAAGTATGCGAGGTTTTACATATAAAACATTTCGATTTTCGCGTCTTTTTAAAGTCGGGATTATCGACATGCCTCGATGGTGTGGTGTGAAATAGCGCTAACTGTCGAGCTAACGAGCTAAATGGGCTTTAACAGCTAGCTCATAAACAGCTTTTAAACAACATTAAAACTCGCGTTCACTGTACACTAGCATATTGTTCTTTATGTAAAAAGTATAAAATGCTAAATACTGCAGTAGCTGTTGACTGGAGACCTTATTCTCTTGTAATGTGGAGCAGCTTTTGTGTCTGCTGAGCACTCTGTGATTTCTGGATCAAGCTGCCTGACATTGCTATTGCTTTAAACAAAGCCAGAGGCAGAGCAGAGCAGAGCAGGGTGTGCATTAAGTGTAAAACCTCATTTCCTCTCCATAGGAGCCACAGTCCTGGTGAAGTTGTATCGGACTGAATTTAATCAGCACAGTAAATGCTGTGGGGTTTGGTTTGTTGCTAGATAACTGGCGTCGACTTCATCTGTGAGACTCATAACTCCTCCAGTCTCTGTGTGTTGTTGACATCAGGTTGTCTTCCGTCCAACAGCATGGCTCGTGTACAACAGAAAATACAATCTCAGCAGAAAAACGCCAAGAAGCAGGCCGAGATCAAGAAATCCAAAGGCCACGACCAGAAGACCGCGGCCAAAGTGGCGCTGGTGTTCACATGTGGCGTCTGCAGGGTCAGTGGCTACTATAGACGTTATTTTTACCCCAACAGATCATCCTTAGAGGTTCTTCTCAACCGAGTTTCAACAGTTGCACTTTTGATGCTTTTTGAACTGAGTTGTATACACTTTCTGAACACGGGCCAAAGAAAGAACCCATGTTTTCACTGCATGCTGTCGATACAAAGCTGATTTTATACGTGGGTGTGTGTGTAGACAATGAATGTGTTGGGAAATTACGTTCTCAAGCTGCAACTTGTTTCTGACTGTGAGAGTTATTTACTGTAGGTAACACATCTGACTTGTCAGTACACCTTCTACCGATTACCAGTAACTGAGAGCCACCCGTGAGATTCATGGGCTTAAAGCTGGGCGTACACGGTGCGGATTCTGACGGTCGGGGATCGCATGTCCACGCACACGTCACGAGTGAGTTTATCAGAAAATCGCATGGACGCAGTGGTACACGACACGATTTTACGACCTGCCGAATTCCGAAGCAATAGCATGAAGTTCTCTGATGTAATGACATGTATTGAACGGAGCTGAGTTGAGAGAAGGGCAGTGTATAATAAACTGTGTAACCTATATGTAGTACATTTAAATAAAACCACTCTCACTCTCTCTTTCTCTTTCATAACTGTATAATACTGATACGAGACATACAGGTTCTTTTTCAGCACCGAGAAACTGGGATGTCTGATCATCCCGTGTGTGTGTGTGAATTATAAAGCCTAGTTACACGCTATAGCTAACAAAAAGCAGCTACCTATACGTGCTACATCTCACCTGATAACTGTAGCTCTTGAGCGATCCGCTGTAAAATATCATCTCGGACGACTCATGGTACACACTGCATGACATTATACAGCACTCGCTGCTTCTGCCAAAGTTCAGCGAGACCTCTCTCGTTTTCATGAAAGAATATGAGCAATACCTTTCATTGATCCAATTGTCGAAGAACAAAAAAGCTTTTAAAACTTTGTGTTTATAAATCTTTTCTTATCTTTAATGACATGCAAGTCTCAAATTGTTTAGTTTTTTCAGTTTGTAATGTATTAACCACCCCCTTTTTCTTTTAATTTATTTTGTTGGCATTGTTTATCACTTTTATTTGTTGATGGTTGTATTACTGTTTGTATACTGTTTTTGAACGTTAATTAAAAAAATGTCAGTGAGTTTGTCTTCCTTTTCAATAGTCCAAATTCACCATGGCGCTGCCATCGTCTTTCTTCTTCTGTCGTTTTCCTGAGCTCCTGATTGGTCAACTATAGATAGATCGACAAATCGGCTCGTTCAACTGCGCACACCTCACGAATTCAAGCCGACAGCTCCCGAACTTTTTTGACATGTTTATAAATCATCGGGAGCACGTGAGGCGATATCGCGTTCATAAATCGCAGATGAATCGCATTCGAGTATGAACGCGATATCGCCTAGCTTGTCAGTGAACTACGGCTCTGTGTGGTGAATGCCTCTCCATCTGAAAGCAGGTGATGGCGATTTACTAATAATCACGGGACCGGCTTTACTGACGAGATGCACTTGACAATCGCATGCGATTAATTGCACAGCCCTAGGGCTCGGCTCGTAAATCACTCCCACACGATGCGAGCCACGGCCATATGAGCATCAAAGATTTCCACGCGATTTCTCCCGATGGGAAAAAATCGCATACGAGCTCATACGACAGCAAAAATCGCACAGTGTACGCCCAGCTTAAGGGGACATCGGATGCCCATTTTCCACAAGTTGGTATGATTCTTTAGGGTCTTCATGAAATGTCTGTAACATACTCTGGTTAAAAGTCCTCAACAATCATGTAAAACAACACCCTTTTTACCATGTCAAAAACAACTCCGTTCACAGCGAGCCGTTTCGGTGCATGTCTCTTTAAATGATAATGAGCTACTGCTCACCCCGCCCCTCTCTTCCGTTTTTTGTGTATTCTGTGTTACTGTCAAAAACAAAACTAACCCACTGCTTTCTCAGTGGCTCTGATGTTGGGAGAAAATGAAGACTCGTGTTCTACTTTTACATCCAACTACAAAACACCTGCATTATGAGACATTGCTGTCGCTACAGCTGCTCCAGCGCGGAGAAAACAGCGGACAGCGTACAACTGGCTGAGACGGAGATATGGTAATACGGGACAGTCTATCAGCAGCAGTGGGCGGGGCTGAACAGTATGACGTCATAATGCTCAGAAAATCAAAACAGCTTGATAATTGAGACTGTTAAGGTTTTTGGGGGATTAAAAAAAAAAGGAGTGCATGGATTCTTATATATCATTTTAAACTGTTTGCATATAAATGCAGTGTGTGGACACAACCACCCTACAATGTTTGAAACACCATGAAAAAGTGAATTTTGATCGAAGTCACCATGAAATGATGTTGCCAACCCATTTTACTTGCGCAGTGTGTCCGATGGTATGACGTATGTACAGAGCAACAGTGGAGAAGTACCAAAATAACTATATTAAAGCAACTGTATGTAGTTTTGAAACAGAAGCCATTCACATTATTAGAAGACTGTGATTTTTGAAACTGATATTTCAAGGTAAAAAGAAAAAAGCCATGGTCACAAACATCCATGGTGTAGTGATGTATGAAGCACAGCTCACAAAGAAGTTATCAAAGCAAGCAGCTTTCTGTTGGTTAATGCGGCGAATCTACATGACCAGCTTGAACCCACTGTGAAATCTGTGGAGGGAAATCTCGCAAAATTCCCCATTATGTGGGTTCCTATTGAAAAAAATTCTCCTGCAAAAATTGGCAGCACCTTTAAAATAAATGTATTTAGGGCTGCACTTTAATGACTTAGCGAATAATCATTTCCCATTTTAACTATAATCACAGTTATTATTTCGGATTTTCCTCATTTGAGAATTTTTTTTCTATGTTGCATCAGAATTATTGTACTGTAACGTAAGCACAAATCAAGAGACTGTCACCTCATATGCAGGGTTTATTTGACCTCATCTAGTTTCCTGATTTATAATATTTGGCATATATACAATAACACTCTCTTTACATTAGAAAAAACTGGTAAAACCTTAAAGGGATAGTTCACCCAAAAATGAAAATATGATGTTTATCCGCTTACCCCCAGGGCATCCAAGATGTAGGTGACTTTGTTTCTTCAGTAGAGCACATATGATGATTTTTAACTTTAACCGTTGCAGTCTGTCAGTCTTATAATGCATGGTAATGGTAACAAAATCTATGAGAGTAAAAAAAACATGCACAGACAAATCCAAATTAAACTCTGTGGCTCGTGACGACACATTGATGTCCTAAGACACGAAACGATCGGTTTGTGCCAGAAACCGAACAGTATTTATATCATATTTTACCTCTAATACACCACTATGACCAACTGCCTTGAGCGCGCGCACGGCATCCGGTGCGTGAGCTGTGTAACGTGCTTTGGCGTAGTTTACGCGAACGCCAGAAGTGATCTCTCGCGCGTATACGTCACTCATTGTTTACACAGTGCACACACATTGTAGGTACGACGGCTAATCAAAATGGTACTTACTTGCGCTTATCCGGATTGTTCAATCCAACTAATTTGTTCATATGCACCCCTGTAATCGTTGCAATAACATTACAAATACAACACATTACTCACTCTATTGACAGCGTGCCATTGGGTCCCTCTGGCCTTGGACTTCGCCTCCAGTTTATACGTGGCAAGCTAAACACAATGTGCAAAACGCTGCGGCTCACCAGCGGAGAAAAGTCTGGATCTTCATTCAGGCAGGTGTGTGATGGGACACCCTCGGCAATGTCCTCGTTGGCGTCTTGTAGTTGTGGCATTGCTATGTTCCATTCGTGACAACAGATGCTCTCCACTTCTGTTGGCATCTCACAACACTTACTACAAGAACACCACCACTTTTGAAGAGATCTCTGTCTCTCTGAGGCTTGAAGACGTGCTGCT
>NW_015505566.1:779457-780516 GCF_001515645.1 Sinocyclocheilus grahami | reverse complement strand
GGTTTGTGCCAGAAACCGAACAGTATTTATATCATATTTTACCTCTAATACACCACTATGACCAACTGCCTTGAGCGCGCGCACGGCATCCGGTGCGTGAGCTGTGTAACGTGCTTTGGCGTAGTTTACGCGAACGCCAGAAGTGATCTCTCGCGCGTATACGTCACTCATTGTTTACACAGTGCACACACATTGTAGGTACGACGGCTAATCAAAATGGTACTTACTTGCGCTTATCCGGATTGTTCAATCCAACTAATTTGTTCATATGCACCCCTGTAATCGTTGCAATAACATTACAAATACAACACATTACTCACTCTATTGACAGCGTGCCATTGGGTCCCTCTGGCCTTGGACTTCGCCTCCAGTTTATACGTGGCAAGCTAAACACAATGTGCAAAACGCTGCGGCTCACCAGCGGAGAAAAGTCTGGATCTTCATTCAGGCAGGTGTGTGATGGGACACCCTCGGCAATGTCCTCGTTGGCGTCTTGTAGTTGTGGCATTGCTATGTTCCATTCGTGACAACAGATGCTCTCCACTTCTGTTGGCATCTCACAACACTTACTACAAGAACACCACCACTTTTGAAGAGATCTCTGTCTCTCTGAGGCTTGAAGACGTGCTGCTTCAGCAGATGCTTCCTCCATTTCTCTGAGTTCTTGATCTGAGTATTCTGGTTCAAATAAATACGGTTGGGCAAAAAATATGGTGGTATGTTGGTACGTGGTCTGTTGATATATCAAAATCGTCTTCCATTGTGATGACCTGTACTAATATTTTTAGATCTTCACAGTGGCAGGGAACACTTCCACTAATATTGGCAGTTAATATCCACTAATATTACCAGTTTAACTGCACTGACACTGTTGGATGAGAACAAAATTTCAACTGAACTGAGTTGAATAATGACACTAACTTGGCAACATGGTTATTAAACTGAATTAACAGTGAACTGACTTGGACTAAATAATGACACTATTGCCTTCTGTTGAGTTGCTTGTAGCTGAATTTAACTTGTTTCATATTTTATGAACTTTGCAACATTGACACTGTT
>NW_015505566.1:770545-779323 GCF_001515645.1 Sinocyclocheilus grahami | reverse complement strand
ACGTGGTCTGTTGATATATCAAAATCGTCTTCCATTGTGATGACACGTCTAAATATTTTTAGATCTTCACAGTGGCAGGGAACACTTCCACTAATATTGGCAGTTAATATCCACTAATATTACCAGTTTAACTGCACTGACACTGTTGGATGAGAACAAAATTTCAACTGAACTGAGTTGAATAATGACACTAACTTGGCGACATGGTTATTAAACTGAATTAACAGTGAACTGACTTGGACTAAATAATGACACTATTGCCTTCTGTTGAGTTGCTTGTAGCTGAATTTAACTTGTTTCATATTTTATGAACTTTGCAACATTGACACTGTTGGTGAACTGAATTGAGCTGAATAATGACACTATTGTCCTCTGTACAGCTGCATTACATCTTAAATGTAATTTGTTTCATAATAAAAAAGAAATTCTGTTTTATAAATGTTAAGTTGTTTGGAAACAATATGTGTTCTGAATTGTATAAAACACACACACACATATAGCTTGAGGACCAATTCTCACTATTAACTATGGCTTTTGTGTCAGTAAACTCTTAATTTTCTGCTTATTAATAGTTAGTAAGGTAGTTGTTAGGTTTAGGTGTGGGGTGGATTAAGGGATCTAAAATATGCTCATGCAGAATAAAGCATTAATATGTGCTTTGTAAGTACTAACAGCCAATATGCTAGTAATATGCATGCTAATAAGCAACTAGTTATTAGTGAGAATTGGTGTGTGTATATGTTAGTTTAATTGTGTCCATTGAAGTGAAAAGCTCTGATTGGTGGATTTAAGCTCTTGTCATCTGGCAACCCCAAGCATGACAGCATTACCAATGCAAGATAGCGAATACGTCAATTGAACAGAAATGTTTACAGGATAAAATGCTTAATCATGGTTAATTAATCAAGAGACGCAGAAACTGTGACAATCTTAATACAGTTGATGTGATTTTGGTCACCCCTGGTTCGTGCAAAGTGTTTGTTTCATACCAGAATGAAGCCAGAGCTGAATTCCTTGAGCCGTAACGTGGTCAACTAAACCATGAAACCTCTCTGTTTTGCAGTCACAAATGCCAGATCCCAAGACCTTCAAGCAGCATTTTGAGAGCAAGCACCCCAAGAGCCCTCTTCCCCCAGAGCTGGAGGGCGTGGAGGCATGAACGGCCCAGACAACAGAGGTTGATTGTGTAAAACGTCACAATAAGAGTCCTGATCGCAAATTTTATTCAGCAGGACACGATCAGCGCTCTTACCTGAGTTTTATACATGCATCTTCCCCTTCACTGCAGACATGAATCCTGTGGATCAAAGACTGATGACGTTTAGCTTCCCTCTCTCAACACTTTCAGAGCACTTGCCTTGGCTACGATCAGATCAACCTGCACTCACATGCTTTCTTTTCTCATCTTACTTGTGTAATTTAATAGATTGAGAGAAATTAGAACACTACCAGTGATTGTCAATTTCCTCAATTGATCATCAGTAACATAAATGTGGTAGTTACGGACATATTTGTCTGCTTTTGCTTGTTAGATAAGTCATGGATGAGTGCAAATGGATATGGGAGCGGTTTCCCACTACTTTTAGCCTGGGCAAAAACGTTAATTTTTATTTTTTTATTTTTTTCCCTCCTCATTTACTAATTTTGCTTTCCACCGATCAATCTCTTTTTGTCCAAAACAAGCTGGTTCTGTACACTGAACCTGGAATCTGATGTGTTTCTGTAAAATCACTGGATGTGCCCGAGGTTACTGTATTCTTAATTTAATGTTGCTGCAGAAGTTATTTCTCTTCGGAATTATTTCAAACAAAATTGCCTCAATGTTTGATTTTCCTGCTCAAGCCACCTGGTTTCCACACCAATGTAATATATCTCTTTAATAAAATTGTACTTTTAAGTCATTGTGAGGCATGTCTTCAACACAGTAGGTAAGAAACCTATGTCCAAAAACTTGATCTGAATATAGTTTTAATGTGTGAATGGAAAAAGAATTGACAGTGGCAACCAGGAACAGTGTTTCTAGGGCAGTTATTATGCATCATTACCTTGGCAACAACACAGCAGGTCATTAATCACAGCAGAAGCAAACAGAATCGGACTCTGCCTGTTTGACCTAGTATATGTCTGGAGTTCTGGCCCAGTGAACTGATGTTTTAAACTGGTTTTACATTAGCTCAGTACATGCAGATTTGCACAATGATTGTCCTTTGCTATCTTGTTATTGTTAACTAAAACTATTAAAAATAATTTTTGTTAATTGAAAGAAAGCTGAAATAAAATATAAATATTAGATGAAAAATGTAAACTAAAACTTCAAAAAATTTGAAATGTTGCTTTGGCAACTAACTGAAATAAAATAAGTTTAACCTTTGTGCTGTGCTGAAAATTATCTGCCTATTTTGATGTTCCTTGTCAAAAAATGACCGTTCTTTTAAAAATTGCTTGTTAATCTCTCAATATGCTATATTATAACCAAATCTTGGATTCAATATTTTGTCAGCTTGTTTTCTTTGATTGTAGACTGAGCTTACTTATGCACTTCAGTTTTTTTTTTTTTTGTGTGTGGATAATTTGTGGATACATTTTTAGGAGCAGAAATTTATAAGCAGGTTTTTGTAGACTGGTCATTTTTGAATGAAACACCACAAGTGTGTAAGGTGGGGGAAATGCCCAAAACAATGCAAAAATTATCAGTTAAAAGTTTGTTTTCTGGAAAGTTGTTGTACCCTGCGTGAGCAAAGTCAGTGGGTTTTAGTCCAATGCAATAATATTAATAACTAGAATTTTTGGGAAATTTAATAAAATAAAAATTATTAAACCTATGAAAAAAAAAATATATATATATATATGTAGTCACGATCGCTACTGTGAGAGAGCACGTAGACGTGGAGTACATCAACAAGGAGACTTTAATAACATCAAGGGAACCAGGAAAACACACATAGCAGAGGAGACTGACAAACAATACCGGACGAAGGAAGACAGGGCAGACTAAATACTGGAGCAAATGAAGATAATAAACAAAACACAGCTGGAAACAAATGATGAACTAATCAGGGAACAGGAAGGACCAAATAAGGGCATAAGGAAAGAAGGACATGGAGTACATGGAACAAACGAAACACAAAACAGGTCCATAACCCTGACATTACTCTCCCCCCTGCCAGAAGGCGCGTCCTGCGCCGTAACAATTCCACCAGGGATGTGCAGGACTGGGACACGAGGAATACCTCCAGGGCGGATCAGGCAGTCCAGGGTGCCATGGCGGCACAGGGAGGTCGGGCCATGGTGGAGCAGGCAGTTCAGGAGGCCATGGCGGCACATGGAATTGAGTTTCAGAGGCCCTCCATAGGCTTAACTCAGGAACTGTGACCCTCCCTGGGCTTAACTCGGGGACTGGAGCCCTCCTTGGGCTGGACATGGGGACTGGAGCCCTTTCTGTGCTAGACTCGGGGATAGGGCGGAGAACAGTCATTTTTCCTCATCCTCCTCCTTTGGTTAGAGGACATCGGAACAGCCGGCGGGCTTGGGAATGCCGTTGCCGGCGGGCTTGACTTCAGCGCGGCCGGCGGGCTGGTTCTGGCTCGGGGCCGGACGCTCTCCAGACACCGGAGGGTCCCTTCCCTCGAACAGTCTTTTTTTCCTCATCCTCCTCCTTTGGTTAGAGGACATCGGAACAGCCGGCGGGCTTGGGAATGCCGTTGCCGGCGGGCTTGACTTCAGCGCGGCCGGCGGGCTGGTTCTGGCTCGGGGCCGGACGCTCTCCAGACACCGGAGGGTCCCTTCCCTCGAGCTTAGTCCCGTGGTGTCTGGGAGGTCCACGGGGCGATGGTAATTGGCCCCGTGCCAGAACAAAGAGTTGATGGTGGCGTCATTTAAAGCCGCTGCTGTGGCGAGCCTGCAGAACTCCCTGGCATACTCGACAAAGGGGAGATCTCTACGGGCTAGAAAAATTAATCTAGCAGTGATTTCCATGATCGCGGGATGAAAACAAAAGACTTTAAAAAACGGGGGAAAAAACTCGGGGAGAAGAGGCACCGCTCACTTTATGTTCTGGTCCGGTATTCTGTCACGATCGCTACTGTGAGGGAACGAGGAGACGTGGAGTACATCAACAAGGAGACTTTAATAACATCAAGGGAACCAGGAAGGCAGAGGAGGCTGACAAACAATACCGGACGAAGGAAGACAGGGCAGACTACACTAAATACTGGAGCAAATGAAGATAATAAACAAAACACAGCTGGAAACAAATGATGAACTAATCAGGGAACATAATGGGAACAGGAAGGACCAAATAAGGGCATAAGGAAACCAGGACATGGAGTACATGGAACAACGAAACACAAAACAGGTCCATAACCCTGACATATATATATATATATATATATATATTAGGGCTGTCAAATGATTAATCGCATCCAAAATAAAAGTGTGTGTACATATGTGTGTATACTGTATATATGTATTAGGTGTATATATAAATACACACATATATATAAGAAAAATTTTACATTTATATGTAAAATATTTATATATAATTTAAATTATATCTAAATATATATGTACATATAAATAGTTTTAAAATAGATGCATGTATGTGTGTGTATTTATATATGCATAATAAATATATTCAGTATACACACATATGTATACACACACTTTTATTCTGGATTTTTACTTTGCAGCCTGAAATTCAGACAGACAGTTTTTGTTTTATCCAGCTCTATTCACTAAGTGCAATTTATAACATCCAAGTGAAAGATATAACACTAACATATCAGGAAAAAAAATTTAAAAACAGACTCACGGAGTTAGAAAAAGGATCACCCCCTTGTGTCAGTATTTTGTTGAACCACCTTTTGCTTTAACTACAGCTTTTAGTCTGTTAGGATTTGTCTCTACTAACTTTGCACATCTAGACATTATTTGCCCGCTCTTCTTTGCAGAACTGCTGAAGTTCTGTGAGTGTTTGTGGACTGCAGTCTTCAGGTCATTCCACAGATCTTCAGTGGGGTTTAAATCTGGGCTCTGACTGGACCATGCAACAACATTCATCTCTTTCTCCTTCAACCACTGTATGCTCAGTTTTGCTGTGCGCTTTGGGTCATTGTCATGTTGGAAGGTAAACCTTCTTCTGCCAGAAAGTTGTCAATTGGAAGAATTTCAACTTACATATTGTCTGTTGGACATTTCGCCAGACATCGTTTGGTGTTGAGGCCAAATAATTCAATTTTAGTCTCATCTGCCTCAGAATCTTCAAGGTGTGTTTTGGCAAAGCTCAGTCGTGACTGCATGTGGCTTTTCTTTTTTCTTGCAACCCTCCCATACAAGCCACATTTGTGGATAATTTGTGATATTGTTGTCACATGCTCACAGTGACCATTCTTTGTCATAAATTCCTGCAGCTGCTTCAGAGTCGCTGTCGGCCTCTTGGTCGCCTCTCTGACCAGTTTCCTCACTGTGCTTCTAGGCATTGATAAAGCCTTTGTAATGTTTTTGTCTCCATCTCCTGACTTGTGCCTGTCTACAACTTTATCCCGGAGATCTTTTGACAGTGCCTTGCCACCCATAATTGATTGTTTGCTTCAGTTGCATTAGCAAGGACTGAAATGCTCCAGGAAAGCTCTTTTCATGCTGAGCTGATCAAAATGACCACAGCTGATCACAGTTGAAACTCAAATGGCTTTGTGTGCCACTGAGAAGGTGATTAGCTAAACCTGATTGAGTTTACAAGTCATTTTTAGGAGGGGGTGATCCTTTTTATAACATGTTGGTGTTATATCTTTTACTTGGATATTATAAGTTGCACTGAGTAAAAACAAAAACTGTGTCCGTCTTCATTTCAGGCTGCAAAGCAACAAAATGTGATTATTTTAAAGGGATAATAATCTGGTAATAGTAATCGTAATAATAATAGTAATAATCTGAATGTTTTATTATGAGTTATGAAAAAAAATACTTAAAAGGAATGTTGTTCGATCACAATAATTTATTTCGATTTTTGCTTTAGTTTGCAAAGATAATTTTTCTAATCAGTTTGTTGTAATTGCTTCCGCCCTGAACTCCCCAATCCCTATCTGTCCCACTCTCGCAGGAGAAAGTATAACATGTGGACGAACAGGAAGTTGCCCTGCAGGTTGAGACGAGTCAGGACTGCAGACACACCCTCCAATAAAGCGTTCTGATAGAGAGACTATTACAATGAACAAGACCATGCAAAATACAGCAGATCACTCACTGGAAATGATTGCCTGGGTAGACTTGCACAAATAGGGTACAAAATATGGCCTGAAACTCTTACAACATAATAGTTCGAATTAGTTTGTAATTAAAAATCGATTTTTATAAGAATGAATTGAATACAAATTCACAAGACTACTGTGACATAATTCTGAGAAGGTCAGGACCTTTAAGGTGTGACAGGTCAAAATCACCATTTTAAAGGCAGGGCTCACGTTCTCTGTTTAAATCAAACTAGGTCAAGTAATAGTTTATCAAATGTATCTATAACTGTCACAACAAACAACGCCTCTTGTGCATAATCATGTAAAATGCTGGGTTTTTTTTCCATTAATCATACTAAGTTTGTGTAATTGCATATTATATTATATAATTGGATTGAGTTGATTTGTGGGATTGACCTCGTTTGTGTCATCAGTGACTCACGGATGAGAATGATGGTATTTCAACGCTGAGCATGTTGAGGTATAGGTGTGGTTGAGGGTGGGGTAAAAATCCCTCTTTATGAGTCAAAAGCTGACATTTAGACTTGCACAAATAGGGTACAAAATATGGCCTGAAACTCTTACAACATAATAGTTCGAATTAGTTTGTAATTAAAAATCGATTTTTATAAGAATGAATTGAATACAAATTCACAAGACTACTGTGACATAATTCTGAGAAGGTCAGGACCTTTAAGGTGTGACAGGTCAAAATCACCATTTTAAAGGCAGGGCTCACGTTCTCTGTTTAAATCAAACTAGGTCAAGTAATAGTTTATCAAATGTATCTATAACTGTCACAACAAACAACGCCTCTTGTGCATAATCATGTAAAATGCTGGGGTTTTTTCCATTAATCATACTAAGTTTGTGTAATTGCATATTATATTATATAATTGGATTGAGTTGATTTGTGGGAATGACCTCGTTTGTGTCATCAGTGACTCACGGATGAGAATGATGGTATTTCAACGCTGAGCATGTTGAGGTATAGGTGTGGCTGAGGGTGGGGTAAAAATCCCTCTTTATGAGTCAAAAGCTGACATTTGAGAAAGTATAGCTTATTGAGCAACAACACTTATCTTTAGAGAATCACATTATACCAATTACATTAACAATTTAGCATTAAAAACCATGCCAGCAGGATTGAGATCTTGTAATTCTGGTGTGACTGTACCCATAAATTGGGTTGTAACATCTTAACACACTGTTCCAACGAGAAAATGTGACCCTGTTAAAAATTAGCACATGTTCTCTTTATGGACCTCGATGGGAGATAATTGAGATTCTGCTTTTATTAGTATCTGGTTCCTCTGCTCCAGTTTAGAGGCCAAGCTGCTCTGACGTTGTGTGTTCAGACCATGCTGCTGATCAGACAATTTTGTCTTCCTTGCTCTTTCATTGTCTTCATTTTTACAGTATCTAGTACACAAAAAGCATGAAGTCTGACACATTGATGTATCATTGTCTTCTGGGCCAGCGGTTGGGTTGTTTTGACCCAGGATGGTATTTCAACGCTGAGCATGTTGAGGTATAGGTGTGGCTGAGGGTGGGGTAAAAATCCCTCTTTATGAGTCAAAAGCTGACATTTGAGAAAGTATAGCTTATTGAGCAACAACACTTATCTTTAGAGAATCACATTATACCAATTACATTAACAATTTAGCATTAAAAACCATGCCAGCAGGATTGAGATCTTGTAATTCTGGTGTGACTGTACCCATAAATTGGGTTGTAACATCTTAACACACTGTTCCAACGAGAAAATGTGACCCTGTTAAAAATTAGCACATGTTCTCTTTATGGACCTCGATGGGAGATAATTGAGATTCTGCTTTTATTAGTATCTGGTTCCTCTGCTCCAGTTTAGAGGCCAAGCTGCTCTGACGTTGTGTGTTCAGACCATGCTGCTGATCAGACAATTTTGTCTTCCTTGCTCTTTCATTGTCTTCATTTTTACAGTATCTAGTACACAAAGAGCATGAAGTCTGACACATTGATGTATCATTGTCTTCTGGGCCAATTGTTGTACAACGTTATGACAAACCCCATTACAGCAAAACCAAGGGTGTTTGTGCAAGACAATTAAGCAACACATGTCAAAAGTCAAAGAAATCTAAACAGAGTAATACATCCATTTCATTAACACTTTCATGCATGACATCCACTACACTCTAAAAAATGCTGTGTTAAATATAACCCAGCGCTGGGTTAAAAAGGGACAAACCCAGCTGTTGGGTTGTTTTGACCCAGCGGTTGGGTGGTTTTGAACCAGCGGTTGGGTTGTTCTGACCCAGCGGTTGGGTTGTTCTGACCCAGCGGTTGGGTTGTTCTGACCCAGCGGTTGGGTTGTTCTGACCCAGCGGTTGGGTTGTTCTGACCCAGCGGTTGGGTTGTTCTGACCCAGCGGTTGGGTTGTTCTGACCCAGCGGTTGGGTTGTTCTGACCCAGCGGTTGGGTGGTTTTGAACCAGCGGTTGGGTTGTTTTTTGGTTGTTTTGACCCAGCGGTTGGGTTGTGTTTGGGTTGTTTTGACCCAGCAGTTGGGTTGT
>NW_015505566.1:764058-770509 GCF_001515645.1 Sinocyclocheilus grahami | reverse complement strand
TTGACCCAGCGGTTGGGTTGTTTTGACCCAGCGGTTGGGTTGTGTTGACCCAGCGGTTGGGTTGTGTTGAACCAGCGGTTGGGTTGTGTTGAACCAGCGGTTGGGTTGTTTTGACCCAGCGCTGAGTTATATTTAACCCAGCATTTTTTAGAGTATACAGTTGAGAAAATAAAAGAAAGAAAGAATACCATTTTAAAATAAAAACAAGGGGAATTATTTTTTTTTGTATTAATATAAAATGTAGTATTAATGTTTAAAATAAAGAAAAAATATTTCCTTTATTATTTAATTCATGTATCAAAGGCATAAATGACATATTAAATCTACGTGAAGGCCTTTAAATTGTTAACATGATCAGAACTTTGCTGAAAAACCTGTTGTTCACATCTACATGCCTTCTGATGTCTGCTTGACTGGCAGAGTCTTAACTTTGATAAAGAATCTCTCTTTGGTTTTGAGACTTTAGTCTTTGCAACTTCAGGGATCTTATCTATGCACAATCAGCTTGTAACACTCCAAAGAGAAAGGAAAACTTGAAATCGCATCATATGACCCCTTTAAATGCATTTAGCCTGTTATATTGTTAAAAAGATCTCACTAATTTACATCACAAGGCAAGCTATCAGAATTTCATCTTAATTTTTGCCCATATAAATATCAGCATCTACACCTCAGTGTTTCCTTTCTCCTCGAGTATGAGCTCCATGTCCTCATTGTATCATACCCTAACAGGTTTGTCACGTGTCAGGCGTTACAGGGTTAAACCCGCGGCGCGCGCCAATCGAACCCCGGTTGCCTAGGCAGCGGTTGACGTCACGGCCCCTGCTCCGGCAGCGCGAGAGTGGGCGGGAAACCCCGTGGCTCGCGCTCGCAGTCGGTGAGTGGCAGCGGAGCCGTGCAGCCGGAGACACAGCGACCACTCATTCTCAGGTTGGCTTACTTTCGTTTCATTCAACCGTTCGCGGTGCTGTTGCGTAAATAAGATCTGTATTTCTGTCTTCCGAGTCTAACTGAGCTGTTTACCGTATATCGCTCGAAGAGAAGCTAGTTGTTTGTAGTGAGGGCTTGCCGTTGGGATGCTTCAAAGCGGTTTGCCTGAGAGATGACTCGGTGGCGGCTCGGAGGAGACCAGGATAAGAAGTCTCACTCCTAAAGCGAAGTCGGGGCTGTTACGGGACTTAATAAACGCTGTTTTGCGCGGTTTCGCTCTTCGACCGTCTGCGCTTTGCTGACAGCGGAAGGATGAGTCCTGCTCCTGCGCACGCAAACATCACTCCGGCTGCTCGTGGTCATGTGTTAGTCGGGATATAAGCGTACACATGTGATGTATCGCGCTGAAGCTCGGTCCTAGGGGACATCTGGCAAGCCCGGTCGTGTCGGGCACGTTAGGCGGAAGGCAGGGCGTTTACCTCCGCGTCGAGTTCCTGTCAGATGAAGGTAGCTTAGCGACGGTGTGTCGGGTTGAATCTGCTTATGGAAATGGACTGGTGTTCTGCTCTTTGTCAGCACAATGTAATATACTCCCATTGGCTAAAAGGCCGTGTAAGATCAAATGGTGCAGACGAGCTGCCCGGTTTAGCGGGGTGTCGCATCGAGACAAAGCGGACGCTAGGAAGGTAACGGCAGGTGAAGAGCGGAGTAGTTCGCGCGCATGAATTCCCGGATGGACCGTAATCAGACGCGAGATCGGCCCTTTATTTATTTGTATTTTTATATATATATATATATATATGCAGCGTGTCTTGTTTAAACATTGTTCGCTGGCTGCTGTGTGGACTGGGCGTGGTCGGCGAAGTCATGTCCGCATTTTTGGCCATTTTCGCTCCTTTTCTCTCATGTCGCATGTTAAATGAATGGGTGTTTGTTTTGGGTGAGTCAAAGTCTTCGTTTCTGGGGGCCTCAGGGCCTGCATTCCTCTAATTTCTCAGTCCTATAGTGTGAAAGCCCGATACAGCGGACGACATGTCAGCACTGGCCGATAAGTCGGTAGATTAACCCTTTAGGCGCCAGGGATTTTGGGGGAAAATGCTGGATTTTGACATCAAGATTTCAAAAGCCTGTGGCTTGGAAGGGCTTAAAGATCGAGATCTACTGTAAATTAGAAAGATGTTGGGCGTGACAGAAAGTAAATGTACTCGTCTAATTTGCATATTATTACGTCATCGGGGGCGGCCATCTTGAATTTAATAATGTTCAGGAAATAGTAGATATTGAATGGAACTTATTTGCATGTTTTTTTTTGTCTTTTTATCCTCATTCCAAATGATCAGAAAAGAGGAAACCAACAATAAAACAGGAGAAAGTACTAGATTATTACTAGATGACCAGCAAGCTCATCAAAGTGTTGGATCCAGTCCTGAAACACTTCTTCATTTCTCAGATAAACCCAGCCACCGTTGTCATCGCTATTTCCAGCCCTATTTAGATCCAGATCACCTGTGCTGCCTCTCCCACGCACAGCACGGCCACTCCCGCCTCTTTGGGGCAGCTAGTGCTACTTCCAGCACTATTTCTCCTACCCCTGCTGCCTCTACCTCTAGCAACAGCTCTCCTATGGACACTATGACCACGTTCACCCCTAACACCCCCATCCCCGTTGGGCAAAGGGTCGAAATGATCGCTTGTTTGTGCTTCGTGAACACTCTCGCCTTGCACGGCGGCACCATTGCGCTGCAAAGATGTGCCGGGAGAAGTGCGATTATTAGACGACCGATCGTCATTTCCAAAAGGCAAATATTCCCCTTCACAGTCAGAATCAGCGAATAACATTTGCAACACATCCTCACGGTACAACTTTTTATTAGCCATTTGGCGATTTTCTCTCACAATTTACCCGCACGCTATGAGCTGAACTGCTTCCGCATCAATGACGCGATAGCTCACTTGCTCTGCTATTTCCTCGAACACTTTGAATAGGAACATGACGTAATTTTGGTCTAGAATCCAAGTACTACATGTCTGCCATCTAGTGGTAGGGAATACAAATGAGATATTACCCCATATTAGGAACTACAGTCTATTTGATTAAGTATGATGTCTTGTCGCAATTTTGCGACTTTGGCGCTTGGAGGATTAACAGAAATGTACTCTTCCCTGTTTCAGTGCCGATGGATAATGCTCTAAATCCTCCATTATTTGGAAACAGAAAATGTGCATTTCAGCCAGTGTTTTGTAAAACATATAAGCATATTTGCTACAATTAAAGTATTCGTTCACTTCCAGAATAAAAATGTCATGATACTTTACTCACCCCCGTGTCATCCAAGATGTTCATGTCTTTCTGTTTTCAGTCGCAAAGAAATAAAGATTTTTTGAGGAAAAACGTTCCAGGATTTTTCTCCATATAATGGACTTCAACGGGCTGAAGGTTCAAACTGCAGTTTCAGTGCAGCTTCAAAGGGCTCTACACGATCCCAGCCGAGGAATAAGGGTCTTATCTAGCAAAACCATCAGTCATTTTCTTAAAAAAACAAAAAACAAATTTATATACTTTTTAACCACAAATGCTCGACTTCACACATTACGTAATCATGTTGGAAAGGTCACGACTCACGCGTGACGAAGGCGGAAGTACCGACTCAGTATTTACAAAGCGAATGTGCCTTTACAATAAAAAAGCCCTTTACAAAAAAAGGTAAAACAACAATGTCTGAAGATTTTGAAGTTGGAGGAGAAAAATGAAATGGAGTTTTTCGCCCAACCCTACTTTTCTGAACCGCAGTACACAGAGGAAGAGCCAACCGCGCGTGACCTTTCCAACGTGATTACGTGATGCGTGAAGTCGAGCTAGTGCAAGACGTGCATTTGTGGTTAAAAAGTCTATATACTTATTTTTTAAGAAGATGACCCATGGTTTCACTAGATGAGACCCTTATTCCTCGGCTGGGATCGTGTAGAGCTCTTTGAAGCTGCACTGAAACTGCAGTTTAAACCTTCAGCCCATTGAAGTCCTTTATATGGAGAAAAATCCTGGAATGTTTTCCTCAAAAACCTTAATTTCTTTGTGACTGAAGACAGAAAGACATGAACATCTTGGATAGGGCTGGAGCTATCGATTATTTTAGTAATCGAGTATTCTACCTATTAGTCCATCGAGTAATCGGATAAGAAGTAATTTTTCTTTAATAAAGAACAATACTAAATATACAAGAGAATATAAGATAGGTCTCTTAAAATAAACAACTAATTTATTTCCTTTTCAGAAAGATGAAAATTTCTATTGCTGAAATTGCATACATTAATAACCGTGAAAACTAAACCCATTTAATGCATTTAATTGGCAAATTACATTCAAAATGCAAATACAAATATCAGTTAAAAAATAATGTTTTATATATATATATATATATATAAATAAAAATACAAAAATCTATTTCACATTCACAACCTAAAACTAAGGGATTAAATCATTGTGGCTCAGTGGTAGAGCATTGTGTTAGCAGCGCAAAGGTCATGGGTTCAGTTCTCAGCAGTTTACACACACTGGTAAAAAATGTATAGCCTGAATGCACAGTAAGTCACTTTGGATAAAAGCGTCTGCTAAATGCATTTATTTATTTATTTATTTAAATTTAAATCAAGAAATATAAAAAACAATTTCACATTACTTTAAAAAAAGTAAACGGTACAAATTTAAACTAAGGCATAAATCAAAATAATAATAATAATACCTAAACATTGCATTAATTTCGTGTAAATCAAGTTTCAAGTTTCATCCTAACTAAAGCTCAAGCATGACACAAAAGGCGGCCTTGACTGTCTTCTTGGAAGGCTTTGTGGCTTTTAAGAGGCAAAAATCAGTGGACAGGAAGGTAACTTAGAACAAGAGTCCATACACAATTTCTAAACACATTTTTCTGCAATTTGAAATTAGTTATTTGAAGAATAAACCCTCTTAAATGTCTCTCTACTTGCACATGTGTGTGTGTGTGTGTAAACCTTGTTTTTGATATCCTTCATATTCTATGTACTGGTCAGTTCACAGCAGTGATAGAAATTAATCTGTTCCAATAAGTTTAAATTGATTTTAAAATTTTATGACCATTTTTACCTTTTGTAACGCCATATTTTTTTCTGTGTGCATCATCTTTTGAGTCAAATTCTTAATCAGTCAATTATAATAATAAGACATTTAGGCTGTTACCAAACAAATGATATCAGTTTCAACAAAATTCATCTTTGTAATGCAGAGGAAACACAGAAGCTGCATCTTCTGAAGAGGCATTTAGATACACCTATTTACACTATTTAATTCAGCTCAGAGGGACATGAATGTATTTAACCTGCAGTTACAAATGCATTAAAAATATTTTGTTATTTTAAACATAAAATATTGAATACTGATATTTACAATTATTTAAAAAACAAAAATATACTTTAAATGTGAAATTAATACCGCCAGTAGGTGGCAGTAAGTCACTGTTAATAAGTGAATCATTGCGATTGAACCAAATCATTTAAACGGGTGATTCATTCAGGAACGAAACAGCGTCATGTTACTCAGAGACGCAAAACAGTGCTGTGGCTGTGTTTGGAATTATTTTTTGTTGGCGAAATAGAGCAAAAACAGGCAATAGGGTGTCTAAAACGTAAGTCTCTTAATATTAACTTCTTGTTTATTGAACTGTTGCATAAAATCAGTATCACATTTGTAATCATGCTGATTTTTAGAGGTGAAAACTGGTGCTCTTCGTGTGATATTGACTATCTTTCTTTCTGTGGTATTTTTATGCATAACTGTATGGGGAGTGTGTGTGTGTGTGTGTGTCACAGAGAGAGAATGAGACAATCAACATGAATGGCGCTTAGTCTTTCACAAAACATTGCTAACTTAGGGACATCATAACTAGCCACCATATTGATTTACGGTCTTAAATATGTCCAGTGTTTATCGGGTTTTGAGTCAGTAATAATGGTCCATGGGGAAACACGGTGTTCTGTGTGTAGTTACAGTTAGGGATGCACCGAAATGAAAATTCTTGGCCGAAACCGAAAACCGAAAAAGAGGAAACCAAGGCCGAAAACCGAAACACCGAAAGAAATTATGCCAATTATTAGTACCATTGCATTTATGGCTATGACTGTGTACTAACTTTACTAAACTCAAGGCATTGCAATTGCATAAATTAATATTAAAGTTTCAAAGAATAAATCAATTACAAATTATGGAAATATTTATTTAGCACATTGCAACAATGCACAGTATAAAATAAAATTCAAACTAAAATGTTTAACTTGACCCCACTCATGTGTACATTAAATAATAATGTACAGGCCTACTGGCCTGCAGAAAGGTTTTAAAATGAAATGTTCTCTCATAAAAACAAAGTGCATTTAGGTCAAGTATATTTTAAATTTTTCTCTGTAGGACTACTACAAGAAAGTGCATTCAGAACAAGTGCAACTGCTTAAAGATACAACAATATTTTCTCTGTAGGCCTTCAACATAATA
>NW_015505566.1:756260-763942 GCF_001515645.1 Sinocyclocheilus grahami | reverse complement strand
GAGTGTGTGAGAGAGAGAGAGAGAGTGTGTGTGTGTCACAGAGAGAGAATGAGACAATCAACATGAATGGCACTTAGTCTTTCACAAAACATAGCTAACGTAGGGGCATCATAACTAGCCACCATATTGATTTACGGTCTTAAATATGTCCAGTGTTTATCGGGTTTTGAGTCAGTAATAATGGTCCATGGGGAAACACGGTGTTCTGTGTGTAGTTACAGTTAGGGATGCACCGAAATGAAAATTCTTGGCCGAAACCGAAAACCGAAAAAGAGGAAACCAAGGCCGAAAACCGAAACACCGAAAGAAATTATGCCTGGATAAAGTCTTTGCAGATGCACCCCCTCTTGAAATTTCGGCATTACATGTTTTGCAAATCGCTGTCTGGTGGTCTTTCGCAGATATACTGAAATACGTCCACACCGCAGACATGTTGCTTCAGACAAGCACGTGCAGGTCGCGGTTTCTGTTTGCGTCATCAAAACATTTCGGCCGTATTGTTTCGGTGATAAAAGTCTTTCGGCCGAAAACCGAAAATGCACTTTTGGGCCATTTTCGACCGAAAATTTTCGGTGGCCGAATATTCGGTGCATCCCTAGTTACAGTCTATGGTAGTTACAGTACATGGACTAAACGATGATTTTTTTGTATTCGAGTTACTCGAGGAATCGTTTCAGCTAGGGCTGCACGATAAATCGCATTCGATATTTAACGCGCATCTTATGAGTAAAGCCAGTTCTGTAATCAGTGGTAAATCTCCATCACCTGCGGGCTTTCACATTGAGCAGCATTAACTACACTGAGACGTTGTTCACTGACGAGCTGCGCAAAACCACGTTCATATTCACGCAATTTTTTGCGCAGCTCGTCGGTGAACAACGTCTGTGTGTAGTTAATGCTGCTCAATGTGA
This sequence comes from Sinocyclocheilus grahami, assembly GCF_001515645.1. NCBI lineage: Eukaryota > Metazoa > Chordata > Actinopteri > Cypriniformes > Cyprinidae > Sinocyclocheilus > Sinocyclocheilus grahami. The sequence goes on along the minus strand of NW_015505566.1, from coordinate 763,031 downwards.
AAGCCCGCAGGTGATGGAGATTTACCGCTGATTACAGAACCGGCTTTCTGACAAGATGCGCATTAAATATCGCATGCGATTTATCGTGCAGCCCTAGTTTCAGCCCTAATCTTGAATGACATGGGGGTGAGTAAATTATCAGGGAATTTTTATTCTGGAAGTGAACTGATCCTTTAAAATGTGTTAGCAGGTAATCACAGTAGTTGTGGTATTGGGACCAATTGCATGATTGCGAAAATTGAGTGTAAAATTGCTGCTTATTTATTAAACTGACGTTTTGTGTTAAGTGAATATCGAGTGATTTAGGTTTTATTTAGAAATTAAATCATCAAAGCATTGTCACCTACATTGTCTGTTTTTGCTTTGCGAATTAGTTCCAAAAGAAGTCAAATCAAATTCAAGTAGTAAAACTGTTAAGGCCTGCTCACAACAAGAACAATAACTATATACACTTAATCGTTCTAATTCTATGAGAATAGTGAAATATATACGACACAGTAACGACACAGAGAAACAATATAGTTGAAATCACTTTTTTTTTTTCTTTCTTGCTGATGACAGATAAAAACATTGAATCACAGAATCCTCCAGACTTTGGAGATCTTGAGCATTTGAAGTGGCAGACGACAAAACCGTAGCGCACTTATAATAAACAGAACAGTGTTGTCCATTGGTTGTGGATCTTTATAGCTATTTAGCTTTATAGCTAAAAACGCGTTTACAGTAAGAATGATAACTATAAAGTTTTAATGATCACTTTAATTTCATGAGTTTAGGGAAGTCCACAGCACAACTGGCATGAAGGATTAGTATTGTTGGTAACGATATTGAATCATTTTTCAAAGCAATTTTTGATGTAGTTATATTTGTCATTATAGTTCTTGTTGTGAACAGACCTTTAATGTGTTAAAAATGAAATTGTAAATACTTAAATATTTAATTAAATGTGTTTAGCATTGTCAAAATATTAAGCACTAATTTTAGCTAAATTGCCCTGCTTCAATTTGCATTTTCTGCAATTTGCAGAGACCAGTAGTCCTTTATTTTCAGTGAGCGTTGATGTGAGGTGCCATAAATGGCGGAGTACTTCACTTTGTCAGGCAGGTCCTATTTAAGAGATTTCTTGATTGTGAACAGGTGTGGCAGTAATCAGGCCTGGGTGTGGCTAGAGAAATTGAACTCCGTTTTAACAGGGGGGCAAACACTTCTTCACACAGGGCCATGTAGTTTTGGATTTTGTTTTCCCTTAATAAAAAACCTTCATTCAAAAACTGCATGTTGTCTTCACTTGTTATCTTTTACTAATATTTAAATTTGTTTGATGATCTGAAACATTAAAGTGTGACAAACATGCAAAAAAATAAGAAATCAGGAAGGGGGCCAAGTGGGAGTTGAGAAAGTGGAGCCATTTTACCATATTTTAAATTAGGACTGCAACTAATGACTATTTTAATAATAAATTAATTTGTTGATTATGTCTTTGTTTAATTGGATTAAAAATTATTTTAATTATTTTATTCCATCTTGCCCAATAGTGTCCTCCAAACAGTGTATACATTTAAGGCTATGAAAATAATGACAGTATCTATGTAGGCTATGATATACATTTTGTGCAAAAATAATTAAAATATAAACATAACATTCTAAAACATGCCCACCGTTAGGGATGTAACGATTACCGGTTTGACGATAAATCATGATCAAATTCCCCACGGTTAGTATTACCGCTTCATCTTTTAATTATCATTGAAACCGTATTAGATTACCGCGACAACTCACGGTAAATAAATACTGTCCAGCATAAAGCACAGTTTTCAGTTACAGTCTCACGTGCGCACAGCAGCAGAGCAGTTTCATTTTGAGTGAAAACAGGGTGGAAAAGCTGGGAGGTTTTAAATGAGTGCTAAGGGAATTATACTTTATTTGAACATTTACGTTAGATATTTCAACATGATATTAAACTGATGTCAGTCAAGTTGTCATTTAAAATCCGAACATCATTGGTAATGTTATTGTTTTAGTGATTATGCAAACAAAAAGTCATTTTATTTGTTGTTTGTTGATTTTTAAATATGAAACTTGGTGAAACGATTTATGTGTCAGTATCTCCAGCACATTTGAACAATACCGTGATAATACTGATAACCGTGATAATTTTGGACACTATAATCGTGAAATGAAATTTTCATACCGTTACATCCCTACCCACTGTAATAAAGAAAAATAGAATAAACATGCACATATTCACTTATGTGGATCTAGTAATTATTTTACACGTATACCTCATTACAACAGTCCATTTACTTTTACGGCTTTAATAAAAATACAACTGCTGTTATATGTAGCACTTTAAACCTATACTTAATACATCCAATAAGTCACATTTAATGTAACACACTTTGGTCTCCCATTTTGTTGTACTCCGTCTGTTTGATGTTCAATGCTCTAAGGACAAATCTTTATGCAAAACAAATACTCGTGTGGTTTCTAACATTTACAGATGAGGATGTAACTATAAGATGCTAATTATGCACTGGGGGAATGTATCAAACTAAATCTATTCGGATCACATCTGAATTGGTCCTCCCTTACTTTAGTTCAAAAACCATTACCAAGTCAACATAGAGTTTAATATGTATTCATCACATTTTTGTTTCTATTTGATTGATCTTTAGCTAGATTTAATTGTCTAATTGAGCACTCCAGTTAGCAAAGCATTTAGTACCCTATCACCACAAATTATACATTTACATAATATATCTTCCTGACTTCATGTGACTGAAATCCTATGTTTCTCCTGTAGAACCAAGCAGCGATGGACAAGAGCCAACATGTGCAGAGGGCCAAACTGGCGGAGCAGGCCGAGCGCTACGATGACATGGCCGACTCCATGAAGAAAGTGACTGAGCTTGGAGAGGAGCTGATCGACGAGGAGAGAAACCTGCTCTCTGTGGCCTACAAGAATGTTGTGGGCGCTCGCCGGTCCGCCTGGAGGGTGGTGTCCAGCATCGAGCAGAAGACTGAGGACAGTGACAAACAGCAGATGGCTAAAGAGTACCGTGAGAAGATTGAGTCTGAGCTGAAGGCCATCTGCAAAGACGTTCTGGTGAGCTTCGAAAGGGAAAGAACCACTGATGGGGACCATAACTGTTGCAGAGCTTGACGTTTTAAATAGGATATGGTGAATTAGGGCTGTCAAAATGACTGAAAAATGAAATTCGAATTTTCTACTTAAATATGATCAAAATTCGAATTATATTCGAAATTAAAAGGCATAATTTCAGTTAGGGGGAATAAAGCTTTTGGCTTCTCTCCTGAAGCCACAAGAGGGAGCATCGAGCAAAGTATTATGCACGTTTCTTCCAAGCGTAATAAAATAACACGACTATCTTTGAAAAAAAAAGTGCATAATGTTTAAAATAATGTTTATAAACCATATATAATTAATAAAGTTGCTTAATTAGAAGAAGAAGAAAAAACGGCACTATGCATGTATGTATAGTTTAATACAAAGGACTGAAAAACAATCACAAAGAGTAGGCTACTTCATTTAAAAACATTAGATACAGTGGGATGGGGAAAAACCACCATGACGTCTTTAAACATGTTTTTTAAAAGTTGAACTTGCATTAATTTTACATGGCTTTCTAAACATGCCGCTCTCTTGTGCGAGACGCGAGTGCAACAGTGATAGATGTCCCTCTAGAAAATGCGATAAATATGCATTCTGTGTGAACGGCTTGGTTTCAGTTTTGACGTAAACAACATCTTCTCCACGCTGATGCACTCATTAGGGTTAGGGACGAATATTCGAAATTCCAAAAAAAAATTGACAGCCTGTCAGCAAAGTCTTTATTTTTGGTACTGGGAAAATTAGGGTCAGGAATAAAGAACTTGAGCCAGATTCATAAAATATTCTTAAGAAAAAAAAATATTCTTAACCATTATTTTCTTATTTTTTTTAGCCTTTTAAAGCGTTTTTCATTCAGTTGATCAACAAGACTTTGGCAAGAATTGCCATACAGTCAAATAACACCAGAGAAGAAGAAAAAAATGACAATGTTCTTAAAGTATTTGAGAAATTCTTAGGATTTTTTTTAAGAGCTGCACTTAGGAACATTCTCAAGTCAGCAGGAAAGTTGCGATCGTCTTTTATTCCACGTTGTGAAGTATATCCGAGTGAAAGAGCTTCTGGAATGAGAAAAAAAATGTACTGTAGGGCAGGACTTGATTTTTGTTTATCGGGAATTGATTGGCTCATTGTCGTTTGCTATTGCTGTGAATGTGAAAGACAGGTTGTCCCGTCCGTCATCAGAGAAAAGATGCTGTTTCAAGAGGGATAGGAAGTTATTTTGATTAAAGGTTACGAAGGCACATGAATTTAACCAAAATGTTGTGCAGAGATAATTTCAAATAAACACTGCAATATGTTACTAAAAAAAATTAAAGAATTGTGCAGTTAGATTTCATTGTCTAAGAAATTTCTCTTTTTTCTTTTTTTTTGTTGTTAATTTTCATGAATCCCGCCCTGGTTCTCATTCCTCATTCAACTCATCAACTCATTCCAATTTTTACAAAATCTGAAACCAACTGACTTTCACAATTAATTAAAGGTGCAATAGGTGATTGTCTTCAGAAACATTTTTTGTGATGCTGGTTGAAAGTCACTTAACATCCCGATAGCACTCATTAAGTTAAGTGCTCTAAATGTGTTTATATGTATTTAAAAAAATTGTGGAAGGCGTAGGACCAAGAAATGTTTGTCCAATCAAAATGTTCGGTCTGAACATTATGATAGGCTTTCCTACCTGCCTGTCAACATGTGTATTTGCATACCTCTGCACACCCTGTTTGCGTAGACAGGATACGTCATCAGCGCGTTCACGTATGCTGTGAAGACAGAGCGAGAATGGCAGGCAAACATCAACAACCTGACCTTCCTTCCTTGGTATTGTAGTACTGTTACTAACTGTACTATAAAGTTTTCTCACCGGTGAATGACACATGATGTATTGTAGTAATGTTGTCATGCGTTCAGGAGGCGTGGCTTTGGACGGCGATTTGCAGGGAGGGTGGGACGTATGCTTTCAGTGCTATCAGGCTAAAGTTAGCATTTTCCAAGATCTCCTACTGCACCTTTAATGAAGCGCTGTCCTCTTGTAAGATGTTGTCGCAGGTTGTCAGCCAGTCATTGGTTAGAGTTCATAGGTTTGTATCTAGATAAGCAAAACAATGGAGTCCTTTGTTTGAATGGTCACCAAATCAGCTCTTCCTCTGGAGTGGTTTTGGATACAGAGTTTTTTCTTTCAGGAAACTGGATGTGAGACTTACTCTGAGCAACTGAGTAAGGCTTTAATGAATCAGACAGGGCCATTGCCTCACCTTGTACTGGGTTGTTTTAGTTGGATTGCTGCCTGAGGCATCTTAAATGCTGGCTGGCACATGGAATGATATGCTTCCATTCTCCAGATGTTATTTAGACTGCATCCAGAAGAATGTGATGTTTAATCTGGCATTAGGAGGGTCATGGGTTGAAGTTGGCTTCTGCAAAGAAAGAACCAGCTGAATGTTGCATCTTACATCCTCTCAACAACTTTAGACATGTCAAGCCCATTAGATGATGAGATAAAGCGCCATGTTAAACTCGTGAGGTGCATTCGCTGGTAGTCCTGATGTTCCTCACAAAATTAAGTTGACAAGAAAAAATGATTTTAAATGCTGATTTGCATCAAAAACCAAATGAAAATGCAAAGCTGTTCACACCAAATGTGAATACATGCATTGGGCAGAGTGATACTTTTGGTAGAAAATCCAACAATATTGCAAACAGCCATAAAACAAGGGCAAAAGACAAGTGAGTAAAGCTGTACAAAAATGCTATGGATCAATTTGGAAAGCAAAATATTCTACAGTCCGGTCACTTGTTCAGGACTTTTAAAAAGCAATAAATGATACACAAAGTGTAGAACAAACCTTGATTGGCCAGTATTTGCCATCAGGTAACTTGAGCAGCTATGAGGCTTGATGTTTTTCCATAAAAATGGAAATCTTTGTAGAAAAATCATGGAAATTTGTTGGCCATAAAGTATGAGGAAAATACTTTTGTCACACAGTAACATGTAAGAAATGTTACTATCTTGAACTGTGTGTTCACGTTCATGTTTCTCTCATCTGCAGCATCTCCTGGACAAGTTTCTGATCCGCAGCACTTCTCCAGCCGAGAGCCAGGTGTTCTACCTGAAGATGAAGGGAGACTATTATCGTTACCTGGCTGAGGTCGCCGCAGGAGACGAGAAAACCGGTGAGCTTCTCCTAAACAACATTTATATGAGACTTATACGAAATATACACATTTGTCTTTCCTTAATATCCTTTATTTTGATTTGAGAAACAGATCTCTATATTAGATGGTCTTTGGTGTTCAGCATGGTGTCTCTGAGTTTGAGGCTATGCGTATGTCTGCTGCCAGCTGTGCAGCCACACCTCCACATTCACATGCAGATTTTTTGATAGCTACCAGTGGAACAGGTCTTTACTTGTGCCTCCACACCCTTGATGATTGAGGGAATGTTGCACAAATTCTTTTTTAAAACAGAAATGGTTTATGGTTCCGTATATAAGCTACACTACAGGTATACAATACTAGAGCCCTATGAAATTAGTACGCCCCCCCCCCCCCCACCCACCCTTTTTCCTTTTTTTTTTTTTTTTTTCATTACTTTTTTTTTTTTCCTTTTTTTTTTTTTTTTTTCCCCCCAAATTGAAAATTTT